>NC_133334.1:31074864-31164864 GCF_042186555.1 Aquarana catesbeiana | reverse complement strand
TAATTGGATTAAAAAAAAAATAACTGTCACTACCATACATTTTATGAGTTCCCCTGCCTATGTTCAGTCATGTGACTGTCATTTCTGAATTTCATTGGATGCAACTGAAAATAACTGTCACTTTTTCTAAAAAATAATGATTCTTATCCTGGTGTATAGCTTTGTGAATTGAGTCTATAAATGAAAATAACTGTCACTTTTTATTAAAAAAAAGAATGCTAAGCCTGATGTTTATCTTTGTGAATTGAGTCTATAAATGAAAATAACTGTCGCTTTTTACACTGCTTGTGTTCAATCCAGTGACTGTAATTTCCAAATCTCATTGGATGCAAATGAAAATAACTGTCACTTTTTCTAAAATTAATGATACTTATCCTGGTGTATAGCTTTGTGAATTGAGTCTATAAATGAAAATAACTGTCACTTTTTATTTAAAAAAAAAAGGATGCTTATCCTGATGTATAGCTTTGGGAATTGAGTCTATAAATGAAAATAACTGTCACTTTTTCTAAAAAATAATGATTCTTATCCTGGTGTATAGCTTTGTGAATTGAGTCTATAAATGAAAATAACTGTCACTTTTTATTAAAAAAAAGAATGCTAAGCCTGATGTTTATCTTTGTGAATTGAGTCTATAAATGAAAATAACTGTCGCTTTTTACACTGCTTGTGTTCAATCCAGTGACTGTAATTTCCAAATCTCATTGGATGCAAATGAAAATAACTGTCACTTTTTCTAAAATTAATGATACTTATCCTGATGTATAGCTTTGGGAATTGAGTCTATAAATGAAAATAACTGTCACTTTTTACACTGCCTATGTTTAGTCCAGTGACTATAATTTCCAAATCTTATTAGATGCAAATGAAAATAACTGTCACTTTTTATTTTAACAAAAAAAAGGATGCTTATCCTGATGTATAGCTTTGCGATTTGAGTCTATAAATGAAAATAACTGTCACTTTTTCTAAAAATAATGATACTTTTCCTGGTGTATAGCTTTGTGAATTGAGTCTATAAATGAAAATAACTGTCACTTTTTACACTGCCTATGTTTAGTCCAGTGACTATAATTTCCAAATCTTATTAGATGCAAATGAAAATAACTGTCACTTTTTATTAAAAAAAAATAAAAAATGAGGATGCTTCTCCTGATGTATAGTTGTGTGAATTGAGTCTATTGGGCATACACGGCTTTGGTGGAGAGCCCCAGTGCTTTAAAAAGTTATGCAAGGGCCGGAGAAGAGCCTAGAAAGATGTCCATACCTCTCTCCTCTCCAATTTGTATTATTCTATAATGTCAGTATTTATAATGTTTTGTGTATATAAAGCTGTAAGAAATTGAAGCTACAGAAGGGGGGGGGGAGATGGTGCAAACATCACTCTCTCTTACAGCAGCAGAACACGGCTTTGTGGGCTCTCCGTTCTCCAGGATTCGTTCCGCTGTTTGGCTTCTAATCATTTGCAGGATAATTGTTCTGTGTTTCCATAACAGTGGAAAATATGTTTCTTTTTGTATCTGTTGTCTTTGATTCGGCGGAGCGCTGGCTACAGTCAGTGTTATGTGTGGTGACAACGGAAAGTGTAGCATGAAAAATGCAACAATAAATTTTATTATAACAAAACCACCGGCGGGAGCACATGGCTGGGAGTGTTCAGCGATGATTCCATATCAGCGGATCATCATTCACAGGATGGTAAGGACCGAGCCTCTTTCTGAGATTTGGTGTCAGGGTTTTTTTGCTAGAAAATTACTTAGAACCCCCAAACATTTTTTTTTTCTAACACCCCAGAGAATAAAATGATAGTCGTTGAAATATTTTCTATCACACCGTATTTGCGCAGCGGTCTTACAAGCGCATTTTTTTTTTTTGGGAAAAAATACACTTTTTTGAATTAAAAAATAAGACAACAGTAAAGTTAGCCCAAATTTTTTTTTTATACTGTGAAAGATGATGTTACGCAGAGTAAATTGATACCCAACATGTCACGTTCCAAAATTGCGCCCCGCTCGTGGAATGGCGACAAACGTTTACCCTTAAAAATCTCCCTAGGCGACGTTTAAAAAATTCTACAGGTTGCATGTTTTGAGTTACACAGGAGGTCTAGGGCTAGAATTATTGCTCTCGCTCTACCGATCGCGGCGATACCTCACATGTGTGGTTTGAGCGCCATTTTCATATGCGGGCGCTGCTTGCGTATGCGTTCGATTCTGCACGCGAGCTCGGTGCGTGTTTAAGGAAAAAAAAGTTTTCTTATTTATTTTACCTTTTATTTTTTATTTTTACACTGTTCTTTTAAAAAAAATGTGTCACTTTTATTCCTATTGCAAGGAATGTAAACATCCCTTGTAAATGAAAAAAGCATGACAGGACCTCTTAAATATGAGATCTGGGATCAAAAAGATCTCACATCTCATATTTACACTAAAATACAATTTAAAAAAAATTAAATGTTACTTAAAAAAAAAAGAAAATAATGTCTCTTTAAAGTGGAGTTCCACCCACTTTTACAACTCTTCAGCATCCCTCACTAAACTGTGCACTGTAAACAAATTGGATATTTTTTTATTTTTTTTCTCAGCACCTACTGTATATCTGCTGTATTCATTTTCCACTTCCTCCTCCCTGGCCGTGGCCCATCGCATCATTTCCTGTTTGCAATGCCTTCTTGGAAAGGGCGGCAACTTCCTCTGACACTGCCGTTGCTATGGAAACCTGAACTGAAACCTATTACACTGCTTGTGCTGCACTGAGCATGTGCGAGATCTGCAAGGATGAGATCCAGGAAGAAATACAGTCTGGCTTCAGATGCCCACACTTAAGATGGCCACGGCCTGCTGTAAGTTTATAAAATAACAAACTACTGCTATAAACTAACAAAACAGACCTTAGTTTACAGACTAACTTTACTAGAATACATTAAGCTTGTGTATTATAGGGGTATTTTTATTGAAAAAGTATAATTTCGGCCAGAACGTCACTTTAAGAGCTTTGGGCGGAAGTGACGTTTTGACATCGCTTCCGCCCTGCAATGGTATGGAGACCATCTTCCCCTCACTCATCTCCATATCAAGCCAGGGAGAACTACGCGATCGCCTCCACTGCTACGACGGCTCCGGTAAGCAGCGGAGGGCACCGGAGAGTGGCGGGAGGGCGCCCTCTCCCGCCGCCGATTAAAGTGATCTCACGGCGAATAAAACTGCAGAGACCCCATTTGGGTGAATTCTGTTATCATTATGATTTTAAAAGGATCCAAAAAAAAAAATGATGTGATAATAAATAGCTTCATGTGATTGCTATCCTTAAATGAAAAGACAGTTTTTGACATGATCAGTCATATTTTTTATATTAACGCCTAAATTTCACAATTTCTGCCAGGGTATGCAAACTTTTGAGCACGACTGTATATCCCATAGTTTGTAGACATTATAACTTTTGCGCAAACTGATCAATATACACTTACTGGGTTTTTTTTTTTTTTTTTTTACCAAAAACATGTAGCACAATACATATTGGCCCGAATTCATGAAGAATTCTTTTTTTTTTTTTTTTTTTGGATATGTTTTATAGCAGAAAGTAACATTTTTTATTTTTTCAAAACTGTCTGTCTTTTTTCTGTTTATAGCACAAAAAATTAAAAAAAAAAAACCCCACTGGTGTTCAAATACCACCAAAAGAAATCTCTATTTGTGGGATAAAAATATGACATAAATGTCATTTGTGTACAGCGTTGTATGACCGCGCAATTGTCAGTTAAAGTAACACAATGCCATATCGCAAAAAAATGGCCTGATCACCAGTGGCGTCGCTAGGGGGTGGCTTTTGGGGCTATAGCCCCGAATCTGGGGCCCATAGCCCCGAGTCCCTGCAGGGGACCCCAAGGGGATGGGGGGGGGCTCTCTGAGGACCCTGATGCAAGGGGAAGGCTCTCTGGGGACCCTGATTTAAGGGGGAGGCTCTCTAGGGACTCTAATGTAAGGGGGGCTCTCTGGGAACCCTGATGTAAGTGGGGGGCTCTCTGGGGACCCTGATGCAAGGGGGAGGCTCTCTGGGGACCCTGATTTTAAGGGGGAGGCTCTCTGGGGACCCTGATTTAAGGGGGAGGCTCTCTAGGGACCCTAATGTAAGGGGGGCTCTCTGGGAACCCTGATGTAAGTGGGGGGCTCTCTGGGGACCCTGATGTAAGTGGTGGGCTCTCTGTGGACCCTGATGCAAGGGGGAGGCTCTCTGGGGACCCTGGTGTAAGGGGGGCCTCTCTGGGGACCCTGATGTAAGTGGGGGGGCTCTCCGGGGATATATACACACACACGTATATTACTGTATATACATGTGTATGCCTGCCCAAGCGTATAACTTTCTTTACTACGCTGCTATAGGCTCTAGCCCCGGATCTTTTGTAGACCTAGCAACGCCCCTGCTGGTCACAGAGGCGTAACTAGAACCTTCAGGGCCCCAGTGCAATATACTATGAAGGGCCCCCCATGACCTACGGCCAGGGCCCTTCCCACTGATCCCCGGGGAAGCAGACAGCAGGACCTGGATAGGAAGGGCGGCATATGGAGGGACAAATCCCCTCCATGTTCCTCCCGCAGCCACTGAATGCCGATGGGAAGGAGAGGAGGAGAAGCAGACTTTTAGCAGCTGCAGGAGAAAAATGGAGGGGATTTGTTCCTCTATATGCCCCCCCATCAAGGTGTATAGGGGCAACATGTGCGCCATTGCGACCCCTGTAGTCACAAGTGTGAATGCTGCGGCCCTGGTAATTCCGCCACTGCCTGGTCATGAAGGGGGTAAATCTTCCAGAGGTCAAGTAAGTTTCATATGCAATGCATACAAGCATTTTATAACATTGCCTGGCAGGATGAAAAGGGTTTTTTTTTCCCAATTTACTACCACTTTAGGTGTCCGAAGTACCCTTTAACCATTCTCCTTAACAGATGAGCAGGAACTCTGGAATGCCATACTGCCGCAGCAGCAGAGTGTCCTTGGAAATGACTGTAAAATGCTGGCAGTGATCTCAAAGTGAACCTTGGATCAGATGTATATTTTTAAGTCAAGTGTTTGCATGCGAAAAATGTGTCAAGGTATTTATTATTTGCTTTTCTCCCCAGAAGGTTGGCACTATAGTTATTCAGCTGTCATCCAGGGTCACAATCTACTTCCTGAGCTCAGAGATGGCACAATCATGTACATTTTTTTACCTATGAAATTCTGGTCTGTGTTCACAAATCAGCCTCTGCTGTCGCCTCTCATCTTTTGACTTACTACAAAGTAACAATGTTGCAGTCTGATCACTGGGGTAGAGAGGAGACCATTACTGGCCATACACGTATAGATTTTCAATAGAAAATGTTTGTTTTAGGAATGTTTCTTTGATTTTCTAATCCTTAGTGGGGTCAAATTGACATTTATTTTCAACCACTGTGATGAGAACATTCAAAGAAGGATGGAGAATGTTTCTCACACAAATTAATTTCAAACAGTGTATGTGGTTTTCGTTCAGGAAAACGTGATTTCACACACATTTCCAACACGCAAAGGTCTAAAACTAGCCTTAGGAAATGCTTCCCGCTGCCTGCAGCAGAGTGATGATGTTATCTCAGCCTAGGCACAGTCACTGGACTGAAGCCAGGGCCGGTGGCCTACCGGGATACCGGAAAATTTCCCAGTAGGCCGCCTGCCCTGGGGCCAATTTGAGCGGCGACTGCCGCGCTCTTTTCCCTCTGTCCTCCGGCCCTCCTATGCCACGGAGTTGGGTCTGTGTGTGCAAAGTCCTGCCCCCCTAGAACGGCTCGTGTGATAGTCTTCTAGATGGAACACTGATTGAATCAGTGTTCTGCCTATCAAATGAGCCGGTCTAGCTAGGGGGGGGCGGGACCTTGCACACAGCGTCGGAGGACAGAGGGGGGGAGCGCTGTGTGTTATCCAGAAAATGGTGAGGCTGACATTAGTGGACACAGAGGTTGCAATTGGTGGACACAGAGGCTGCAGTTAGTGGGCACACAGAGGCTGCAATTAGTGGGCACACAGAGGCTGCAATTGGTGGGCACAGAGGCTGCAATTAATGGGCACAGAGGCTGCAATTGGTGGGCACAAAGGCTGCAATTGGTGGGCACACAGAGGCTGCAATTGGTGGGCACACAGAGGCTGCAATTGGTGGGCACACAGAGGCTGCAATTGGTGGGCAGAGAGGCTGCAATTGGTGGGCACACAGAGGCTGCAATTGGTGGGCACACAGAGGCTGCAATTGGTGGGCACAGAGAGGCTGCAATTGGTGGGCAAAGAGGCTGCAATTGGTGGGCACACGGAGGATGCAATTGGTGGGCACAGAGAGGCTGCAATTGGTGGGCACCGTGAGGCTGCATTCATGGGCACAGAGAAGCTGCATTGGTGGGCACAGCAAAGCTGCATTGGTGGGCACAGCAAAGCTGCATTGGTGGGCACAGCGGGCTTCATTGGTGGGCACAGAGAGACTGCATTCATGGGCACAGTGAGGCTGCAATGAAGTGAAGCTGCATTGGTGGGCACAGCGAAGCTGCATTGGTGGGCACAGCAAGGCTGCATTGGTGGGCAAAGAGAGGCTGCATTGGTGGGCACAGTGAGGCTGCAATGATGAGCACAGAGAGGCTGCAATGATGGACACAGAGAGGCTGCATTGATGGGCACCATGAAGCTACAATGATGGGCACAGTGAGGCTGCAATGATGGACACAGTGAGGCTGCATTGATGGGCACAGGGAGGCTGCATTGGTGGGCACAGGGAGGCTGGATTGGTGGGTACAGTGAGACTGCATTAATGGGCACCGTAAAGCTGGATTTGATGGGCACAGTGAGGCTACAATGATGGGCACAGTGAGGCTGCAATGATGGGCACAGTGAGGCCTCATTGGTGGGCATGGCAAGGTTGCATTGATGGGCTTAGTGGGGCTGCATTGATGGGCACAGTGAGGCTGCAATGATGGGCACAGTGAGGCTGCATTGATGGGTACCATAAAGCTGCATTTGATGGGCACAGTGAGGCTGCAATGATGGGCACAGTGAGGATAAATTGATGGGCACAGTGAGGCTGCATTGATGGGCACAGTGAGGCTGCATTTGATGGGCACTGATTAGGCTGCATTGATCTCTTGTACCATGTCTGCAGTCTCTGACCATCTTTAGCATGATGTCCTCAGTCTCTAACCATCTCCTGTACCATGCCTGCAGCCTCTGACACCTCCTGTATCATGCCTGCAGCCTCTGATCATCTCTTGTAACATGTCCGCAGCATCTGACCATCTCTTGTATCATGTTCTCAGTCTCTACCCACCTTTTGTATCCTGTCCTCAGTCTCTAGCCATCTCTTGTATCATGTCCTCACTGTCTCTAGCTATCTCTTGTATTCTATCCTCAGTCTCTAAACATCACTTGTATCATATCCTCAGTCTCTAACTATCTCTTGTACCATGTCCGCATCCTCGGACCATTTCTTGTCTAATATCATGTCTGCAGTCTCTGAGGGGGAGTCTGGAGAGGAGTTAAGAGTGGGAGTGCCGCTAGGATGGGGGTCATAGGAGTAGTCAGATGTGTATGGACTGTGGAGAGGAGATTATAGGATAAAACCAGAGCCACCAACCTGGATCCGTCTAACTGAGCCCTGCACAGTGCACCTGAGAAGAGGTCAGTGACAGCGCCGCCAGGCAAGTTTGAGGGGGGTCACTGATGTAAGGGGGGAGTGAATACAATAATATAAGGGGGCACTGATATAAAGGTTTCTGCCTCATATCAGTAACCCCCCCATTCTTTCTTTAGAAGGTGGTCATTGGAAACCAGAACCCCCCCCGTTCCTGGGTTGCCCCTAGATGATGGACCAATTTTACCACTTTTAACTGGAATTTGATATATATATATATATAAAGCCCTATGCGCTTTCATATTCATATCTGCCATATATATATATATATATATATATATATATATATATATATATATATATATATATATACACTCTTCAAATGTGCTTTAAAATGCATGGTTTTCCCTTTCATGAACAAGGAAGTAATGACGTTATGATGGTTATGATGTTGGACTGGTATAATAATGACATTTTTTCCAAGGCTGGTTTTTATTCCCAGTCCGGCCCTGCACTGAAGCTCAAGGCCTGTAGGCCTGTTTTTCTGAAAATGAACACAGTCACTGTATATTGTGACATGCCAGGAATGTATTCATGCAGACTTATAATGTTACTGAAAGGTCCACTTTAAAGCAGTTTAAAACCATAAATGTGATATAGTGCAGATTACCAACTATTAGATGTGGCGGCTGCATTAGTTTCCTTTTCTAGGATTTTTCCCTTCTGTTTTCATCTGGTGATCTGGCCAGTAACACACCTCCTGTTTTTGAGCGCCCCCACTCTGGTGTTATGCTGCGTACACACGGTCGGACTTTTTGTCTACAAAAGTCCGACGGACGCCGATGGACTAAAGCCGGCTGACAATCCGATCGTGTGTGGGCTTCCCCGGACTTTCAGCGGACTTTTCCAGCCGCAAATCTGACGGACTTTAGATTTGAAACATGCTTCAAATCTTTACGTCGTAACTACGCCGGACCCAGAAATCCGCTCATCCCTATGCTAGTCCGCCGGACAAAAACCCACGCTAGGGCAGCTATTGGCTACTGGCTATCAACTTCCTTATTTTGGTCCGGTGTACATCATCACGTATGAAACCGTCGGACTTTTGTGTGATCGTATGTAGGCAAGTCCGTTCGTTAGAAAGTCTGCCGCAAGTCCGCCAAAAGTCCGCCAAATGTCCGTCGAAAGTCTGTCGGACGGGCTGTCAGACTTTTGTAGCCGGAAAGTCCAACCGTGTGTACGCGGCATTAGATGTACCAGCAAATTTTAATGCACTAACAAGTTGAAGCTGAGCTCCAGATCGAGCTGCAGTTACACAAGCAGTTAAAGGTCTTTCTTCCTTTTCTCTCTTCCTTTCTCTCTCCCTTCCTTTCTCTAGTCTTTCTTTCCTTTCTCTCTTCCTTCCTTTCACTCTTCCTTCCTTTCTCTCTCCCTTCCTCTCTTCCTTGCTTCATTCCTTCCTTTCTCTCTTCTTTTCTCTCTTCCTTCCTTCATTTCTCTCTTCCTTCCTTCATTTCTCTCTTCCTTCCTCTTTTCCTTTCTCTCGTCCTTCCTTTCTCTCTTCCTTCATTCTTTTCTTCCTCTCTTCCTTCCTTCCTTCCTTTCTCCCTTCCTTCTTTCCTTTCTCTCTTCCTTCATTCCTCTCTTCCTTATTTCTTTTTTCTCTTCCTTCCTTTCTCTCTTCCTTCCTCTCTTCCTTCCTGCCTCTCTTCCTTCCTTTCTCTCTTCCTTCCTGCCTCTCTTCCTTCCTGCCTCTCTTCCTTCCTTTCTCTCTTCCTATTTCCTTCCTTCCTCTCTTTCTTCCTTCCTCTCTTCCTTCCTTTCTCTCTTCCTATTTCCTTCCTTCCTTCTTTTCTCTCTTCCTTCCTTCTTTTCTCTCTTCCTTCCTTTCTCCTTTCCTTTCTCAAGTCCTTCTTTCCATTCTCTCTATCTTCCTTTCTCTCTTCCTTACTTTCACTCTTCCTTCCTTTCTCTCTCCCTTTCTCTCTTCCCTCCTTCATTCCTTCCTCCCTTTCTCGCTTCCTTCCTATCTCTCTTCTTTTATCTCTTCCTTCCTTCATTTCTCTCTTCCTTTCTCTTTTCCTTTCTCTCTTCCTTCTTTCCTTCCTTTCCCTCTTCCTTCTGTCCTCTCTTCCTTCTTTCCTTTCTCTCTTCCTTCGTTTCTCTCTTCCTTCCTTTCTCTCTTCCTTCATTTCTATCTTCCTTCCTTCCTCTCTTCCTTCCTTTTTCTCTTCCTATTTCCTTCCTTTCTTCCTTTCTCTCGTCCTTCCTTCTTTTGTCTCTTCCTTTCCCTCTCCCTTCCTTCCTTTCTCTAGTCCTTCTTTCCAATTTATCTTCCTTTCTCTCTTCCTTCCTTCTCTCTCCCTTCCTCTCTCCCTTCCTTCATTCCTTCCTCCCTTTATCTCTTCCTTTCTTTCTCTCTTCTTTTCTCTCTTCCTTCCTTCATTTCTCTCTTCCTTCCTTTCTCTTTTCCTTTTTCTCTTCCTTCTTTTCTCTTTTCCCTTTTCTCTTCCTTCCTTTCTCTTTTCCTTCCTTCTTTCCTTTCTCTCTTCCTTTATTTCTCTTGTCCTTCCTTTCTCTCTTCTTACCTTTCCCCTTCCTTCCTTCCTCTCTTCCTTCCTTTCCCTCTTCCTTCCTTCCTCTCTTCCTTCCTTCCTTTCTCTCTTCCTTTCATTTCGCTCTCCCATCCTTTCTCTCTCCCTTCCTTCCTTCCTTCCTTCCTTCCTTCCTTCCTTCCTTCCTTCCTTCCTTCCTTCCTTCCTTCCTTCCTTCCTTCCTTCCTCTCTTCCTTTCTTCCTTCCTCTCTTCCTTCCTTTCTCCTTCCTTCCTCTCTCCCTTCCTCTTCCTTCCTTAATTCCTCCCTCCCTTTCTCTCTTCTTTCCTTCCTTTCTCTCTTCCTTCCTTTCTCTCTTCCTTCCTTTCTCCCTTCCTTCCTTCCTTCCTTCCTTCCTTTCTTCCTTCTTTTCTCTCTTCCTTATTTCCTTTCTCTCTCTTCCTTCCTTTCTTCTTTCTTTCTTTCTTTCTTTCTTTCTTTCTTTCTTAGCCATCCCTCTTCCTTTCTCTCTCTACTGATTATCTCTCTATTTCCCCATCTATTTATCGATCTATCCATCCACCCTATATCATATATCACTCTATATCACTGTATCTATCTATCTACTGTATCTATCTATCTATCTAATTTCTTTCTCTTTCTTTCTTTCTTTCTTTCTTTCTTTCTTTCTTTCTTTCTTTCTTCCTTTCTTTATTACAGTATAGTATTAATGTACTTTTATTTTTATTGTTGTTATTGTGTCTTGGTTCCTTTCATTATTGTGATATCGTGTTGTCTTCACTGACTGTATCTTAATATTTTCCCTTTGGGATTACCAAAGTATTCTGAATCTGAATTTATTTTGGGATAAAGGTTTTACATGAACAAATAAAAGCTGATTGTTGTAAGCCCCCCTGCCAGTGGTAAATGGTTTGTCTCATCCCTCTAACTGCTAAATTTGTAGGACAGCTTGTTCTGCTGAATAACAACAGACATACTGGCCAGATCACCAGGTGAACATAAAGGAAAGAAAGCCTAAATAAGAAAACTAATGCAGCCATCACATCTAAGAATTGGTAAGCTGCAATATAATAAATGTTTGCTTTTGGGTTTAATACCGCTTTAAAGTAAACTACTCAGACACGGCGGTGCTGCTGAGTGTTATATGTTCCGAAAACTGCTGACTGCCAAGTGCCCCTGTATCGCTGGAGCTCAGCCTGTCCTCTCCTACATTGTTTCCTCCGGTGAAATATGACTGCCTTAGACTTCTAACATGTTGTATTAGTTAAAACCCCCATTCGGCATAGTTAAACCATGCTGTAAGCTTTCCTTATCCTCTGTGAGCAAACAACAAAGGTCCTCCTGGAAGCCCGGCGAGGAAGCAGATCTGCGGTAATACAACCTAGGCCGGATCATTTTCCTCCGGGGCTGCCGATCCAAGGCACGACACAATGATAGAATGTTTCGGGGTCCCTGCCAAGCGCGTGGAGTCACGAGGAACGAGGGAGAAACATGCAACGGAAACTTTAAACTACGATGAATAAAAAGCCCGGAGAGTTTATATCAACCTGGAAAGTGTCAAGTGATTTTTTTTTTTCCTTTAGATGAAAATGCTTCCTAAGGAATGGTAAGAGCCGAGCCAAGCAACGCCGGAACTCGCCAATGCCAACGCCGGAACTCGCCAATGCCAACGCCGGAACTCGCCAAAGCCAACGCCGGAACTCGCCAATGCCAACACCAGAACTCGCTAAAGCCAACGCCGGAACTCGCCAATGCCAACGCCGGAACTCGCCAAAGCCAACGCCGGAACTCGCCAATGCCAACGCTGGAACTCGCCAATGTCATCCAAAGACCACTACAGCTAGCCAATCAGACATCATTTCTTCATTCACAATTTTTAATAAATCCCATCAACAGGTTTGAGTTGGAATCGGGATTCGGACATTCTAGCTTTTCAGTTCAATTGGGAAAAAAAACAAGATATTGATCCGTAATGGGGGTGGGGGGGGGGGTGGGGGGAGAAAAATAGGATTTTGATAAAAGGAGGAAGAGATAAAATTCCTGTCTGGTTTTTATCTCTGTCTGTGATTTTCCCTTTTTGTTCTGCTGTGATACCTATAAAAGAAATGGAAGGAGAGTAAAAAAAACACAAAATTGTATCAAATACTTACCAATACTTACAGCGTTTTTTCCTGGAGCCAACATGGCGGCATATATGTTGTAGACCATATTAATGTTGCCATGTTGACGCTATGAAAATTTAAAATTCTATCAAATTCTTACCAAAATTTTCCTAGCGCCAGTCCATGGCAGCATATTAAGCACATGTATGCTGCCAAGATCCACCAGGAAAACAGAAAATTATATCAAATAATTACTACATACATGTTCTAAATATGCTGCCATGGATTGGCGCCAGGAAAGGAAAATTACGGTAAGCGTTTGATACAATTTTCCATTTTCCTGACGCCAACATGACAGCATACATATGGAGTAGGCTTAACTCCAATGTAAAAATGCATATAAAAGCAAAGGAGAAGGCCTTCAAAAAATACAAGGATCATCATTAACATTCAGACTTTACAAAGAATGCAACAAGAAATGTAAGGGTGAAATTAGGGCGGCTAAGATAGAACACAAAAGGCACACAGTGGAGGAAAGCAAAAAAAATCCCAAGAAATTCTTTAACCACTTAAGCCCCGGACCATTTGGCTGCCCAAAGACCAGAGCACTTTTTGCAATTCGGCACTGCATCGCTTTAACTGACAATTGCGCCGTCGCGCGACGTTGCTCCCAAACAAAACGTCCTTTTTTTCCCCACAAATAGAGCTTTCTTTTGGTGGTATTGGATCAGCTCTGCGGTTTTTATTTTTTGCGCTATAAACAAAAAAATAGCGGCAATTTTGAAAAAAAAGCATAATTTTTTACTTTTTGCTATAATAAATACCCCCCAAAAATATATAAAAAAAATTTTTTTCCTCAGTTTAGGCCGATACGTATTTTTCTACATATTTTTGGTAAAAAAAAAAAATCGCAATAAGCAGTTTTTGATTGGTTTGCGCAAAAGTTATAGCGTCTATAAAATAGGGGATAGTTTTATAGCTTTTTTATTAATAATATTTTTTACTAGTAATGGCGGCGATCAGCGATTTTTATCGTGACTGCGACATTATGGTGGACATGTCGTACATTTTTGCCGTTATTTTGGGACCATTCACATTTATACAGCGATCAGTGCAATTACAAATGCATTGATTACTGTGTAAATGTGACTGGCAGTGAAGGGGTTAACCACTAGGGGGCAGTGAAGGGGTTAAGTGTGACACTGATCACATCTCCCTGTCAGTGTCACTAGGCAGAACGGGGAAATGCTTGTTTACATTAGCATTTTCCCGTTCTTCCTCTTCTTGAGACGATCGCGGGTATCCCCGTGGACATCAGGTCCGCGGGACCCGTGATCACAGTCACGAAGGTCGCGGGGGGCACGCGAACACACCGCCGGTGGTGCGCGCGCTCGCAAACCGCTTCTTAAAGGGCAACATACAGGTACGTTAATATGCCTGTACGTGCCATTCTGCCAACGTATATCAGCGTGAGCCGGTCGGCAAGCGGTAATGTATATAAACAGTAAAAAAGGGAGGACAGACCATATTGGCCCCATAAAGAATGAGGAAGAAAATCTGGTTACAAAGGATGGGGAGATGGCGAAGGTATTGAATTTATTCTTCTCCTCAGTCTTCACGAGGGAATCGGAGGGGCTTCAGTAACCAAAACTGCAGTGTTTATCCTCATGACTCATCACAGGAAGTACCTCCATGGTTAACAGAGGACAGAAATAAAATTAGACTTGGGAAACCTAACATTAATAAATCACTAGGACCGGATGGCTTGCACCCGAGGGTCTTTATGGAACTCAGTCAAGTAATTGCCAGACCATTGTTCCTAATTTTTACTGACAGTCTATTGACTGGAATGGTACCAGCGGATTGGGGAAAAGCCAATGTAGCACCAATATTTAAAAAAGGGCGCGAAAATACATCCCTGGGAATTACAGTCCAGTTAGCCTAACATCAATTGTATGCAAGCTCTTGGAGGGGATGATAAGGGACTATATACAAAATTTTAGTCATAAAAACAGTATCATTAGCAGTATTCAGCATGGATTCATGAAGAATCGATCTTGCCAAACCAATCTATTAACCTTCTATGAGGAGGTGAGTTGCCATCTAGATAAAGGAAGGCCCGTAGACGTGGTGTATCTGGATTTTGCAAAAGCATTTGACACAGTTCCCCATAAACGTTTACTGTACAAAATATGGTCCGTTGGCATGGACCATAGGGTGAGTACATGGATTGAAAACTGGCTACAAGGGCGTGTTCAGAGGGTGGTGATAAATGGGCAGTACTCGGAATGGTCAGGGGTGGGTAGTGGGGTCCCCCAGGGTTCTGTGCTGGGACCAATCCTATTTAATTTGTTCATAAACGACCTGGAGGATGGGATAAACAGTTCAATCTCTGTATTTGCAGACGATACTAAGCTAAGCAGGGCAATAACTTCTCCGCAGGATGTGGAAACCTTACAAAAAGATCTGAACAAATGAATGGGGTGGGCAACTACATGGCAAATGAGGTTCAATGTAGAAAATGTAAAATAATGCATTTAGGTGGCAAAAATATGAATGCAATCTATACACTGGGGGGGGGGGGAACCTCTGGGGGAATCTAGGATGGAAAAGGACCTGGGGGTCCTAGTAGATGATAGGCTCAGCAAATGGCATGCAATGCCAAGCTGCTGCTAACAAAGCAAACAGAATATTGGCATGCATTAAAAAGGGGATCAACTCCAGAGATAAAATGATAATTCTTCCGCTCTACAAGACTCTGGCCCGGCCTCACCTAGAGTATGCTGTCCAGTTCTGGGCACCAGTCCTCAGGAAGGATGTGCTGGAAATGGAGCGAGTACAAAGAAGGGCAACAAAGCTAATAAAGGGTCTGGAGGATATTAGTTATGAGGAAAGGTTGCGAGCACTGAACTTATTCTCTCTGGAGAAGAGACGCTTGAGAGGGGATAGGTTTTCAATTTACAAATACTGTACTGGTGACCCCACAATAGGGATAAAACGTTTCCATGGAAAGGAGTTTAACAAGACACGTGGCCACTCATTAAAATTAGAAGAAAAGAGGTTTAACCTTAAACTGCGTAGAGGGTTCTTTACTGTAAGAGCGGCAAGGATGTGGATTTCCCTTCCACAGGCGGTGGTCTCAGTGGGTAGTATCGATAGTTTCAAGAAACTATTAGATAAGCACCTGAACGACCGCAACATACAGGGATATACAATGTAATACTGACATATAATCACACACATGGGTTAGACTTGATGGACTTGTGTCTTTTTTCAACCTCACCTACTATGTAACTCTGTAACTATGCCGCCATGTTGGCGCCAGGAAAAAACATTGCATCCTAACCCTTTATCAGCCTACTAAAAATGACAATAAAAAACTGACAGGGGCTATAACCAAAGTTTCCCATTTTATACTAAAAAAAATATATATATTGGCTGGAGGTGAGCTTTGCCTGCAGGACACAAAGCCATACAGTAATGTATTTATTACCAAATTGCATATATTTTTAAACGCAAATGGTATAAGTACCTAAACATGTCCTATTTTTAGCTTCCTTTAGGGCTCATTTCCATTTTTTTTTTGCTGGGGTGGGTCATGGACCAGACCAGTCTGTACTGTTTAACAATAGGGTGGTCTGGAGGGAGCTCCTTGTTTTGTCCATTATGAGGGGCTCCCACCATCTGTGCCCATTATGAGGAGTTCCCACCATCCCTGAACTGAGTTCTTGTGTCTGCACACCTGCTGTGCCCATTATGATGAGTTCCCACCATCCTCGAACTAAGTTCTTTTGGTCTGCACACCTGCTGTGCCCATTATGAGGCGTTCCTACGATCCCTGAACTGAGTTCTTGGGTCTGTATACCTGCTGTGCCCATTATGAAGGGTTCTCACCATCCCTGAACTGAGTTCTTGGGTCTGTACACCTGCTGTACCCATTATGAATAGTTCCCACCATCCTTGAACTGAGTTTTTTGGTCTGTACACCTGCTGTGCGATCATAAGGGGTGCCCATCATCCCTGAACTGAGTTCTTGGGTCTGTACACCTGCTGTACCCATTATGAGGGGTTCCCACCATCCCTGAACTGAGTTCTTTGGTCTGTACTCCTGCTGTGCCCATTATGAGGAGTTCCCGCCCATCTCTGAAATGAGTTCTTGGGTCTGTACACCTGCTGTGCCGATTATGAGGAGTTCCCACCATCCCTGAACTGAGTTCTTTGGTCTGTACTCCTGCTGTGCCCATTATGAGGAGTTCCCGCCCATCTCTGAAATGAGTTCTTGGGTCTGTACACCTGCTGTGCCGATTATGAGGAGTTCCCACCATCCCTGAACAGAGTTCTTGGGTCTGTACACCTGCTGTGCCGATTATGAGGAGTTCCCACCATCCCTGAACAGAGTTCTTTGGTCTGTACTCCTGCTGTGCCCATTATGAGGAGTTCCTGCCCATCTCTGAAATGAGTTGTTGGGTCTATACACCTGCTGTGCCGATTATGAGGAGTTCCCACCATCCCTGAACAGAGTTCTTGGGTCTGTACACCTGATGTGCCCATTATGAGGGGTTCTCACTGTTGAAGTATCGGAGACATATAAGAAGCCAGGTATGTACAAAGTGTAAAGGGTGCCACCCCAATGCTAGTGTAGACGTCCAGAATGGGTAAAAAAACACAACACTGTACAACCCGCTGGTGGTATCCAGTTTCTGCAGATATAAAAGTTACCAACATTCTACTGAACCCAATCATTTTGAGGTCACATACTATATAAGCCTTGATGAAGGGTGTCTGAACACCTGAAAAGTGTTGGATCTTTTTTTACCATTTAGTATTTAAAAATCACTCTTAGGCTGGTTTCTGACTGCGTTTTTTCAGTCCGGAGTGCAGTGCGGTTTTGTTCACCAGTTCAGGTGCTATTCAGGTGCAAATATTTACTTGAATTTGCACCTAAACTGGACCCAAAATCGCACAGAACCCTTTTCGACAACAGACCAGTGGCCGCCCTGGACATGTGTGAACCGGCTCCATTGAAAGCTGGTCCAATTGACATGTTTTTAACCGCATCCGATTCACATATATGTGAACCAAGCCTAAGGGCTTGTTCACATGTACGGCAGCCCTTGCAGCTTCCCTAAAAAGTGATCAGGAGACACGTGACAGGTATGTCAGCTCCTCACTGCCCAATTTAACCCTGTAAGTGCTGAACCACCGCACCACAGCCGCATACATTGCACGTTGTTGCGGGGCATTTGTACTGCCACCTCATAGACTTGCATTGATTGTATTAGGTGGTGGTAAAACCCAAGGAATGTAACATGCTATTTAATTTTTGCTGCAGCCACAAAGCATAGCATCAGCATTTATACAGCCCTGAGCGGCTGTATGCCCTGGTACAGGTCGGTGGTTGTTGGGGTGGTTAAACCACGACTCAGGCTGCTGTTTTTTACCGCACACTAGCCGCATATGTGAACAAAGCCTTAGACTATTGGTGCGGCACCCCTCTTAGTTTTAAATATTTGTACTTCTTTCGGGGTCCCCCTGGGTGTGCTCTGGTGTACAGTATGTGAGCAGCCTCACAAGGCCCGTACTGGCCATAGGGCACACTGGGCATTTGCCCAGTGGGCCAGGGCCGCCGTGGTCTATGTCCTGGCAGGAGCGGTCTTTTGGTGACTGGGCCATGCAGCGGGAGGTGGGCGGTGTCTGCGGTCCGGACGCTGGCAGGGGTCGCCGCTCACATCCCCCAGTGCAGGCCTGCCTCTGTCTACTCTCCCGGTTCTCTTGCCCTCCAGCAGTGTCGTCCTGTTGGTGGGACAGGAGGACCTGGAGATCTGCACAGAGGGCGGGATACACAGGCTGCCCTGCCAAAGACAGAGAGGGAGGTAGTTGGAGAGGGGGGGGCATCTCTGTGGGGGGCCGCTGTGGTTTGGGGAGCACAGCGGTATGGGTGGGGCTGCACTGTGGGGGGGTCACTGTAATCATTGAGGCTCCCCTTTGCAGTGCAGTCCCCTTTGGGTTGCAGTGCGGGGGACAGGCTCTGTGGGTGTCCCGTCACCAATTCCCCCCCCCCAATTCCCGGTAACTGGAGGTGTCGGCTGCTCGGTCTGGAATGCCCGGGCCTGTTTTTCGCCCCAACTCGCCTGAGCTTCCCAGAAGCAACTCAGCATAATCAATCTTTAACACTGGATGTTAATAATAGGAGATCTATTGTGTATGAATCCTGAATATACTGGTAATTAGACGCCTCAGCCTAGCAAAATGGAGAGATCCTTTAAATCCCCACAGTGAATAAGCTGTTCAGAGTTTTGTTTGTATGAACCAGTAAAATAAAAATAGAAATGTAGAAAAATGAAATAAATGGTTAGATTCTGTACTTTTTTTTAAGCAAAGTATCTTTATTTCATTGCAAAGCATAACATCTCAAATACCAAGTTGACTTCCCAAGTGTAATGTTACACCCGCTTGTCTCCTCTGCGTTCACAACCTTCTGTCCAATCAGGCTCGGAGGAGAAGAATAGATGAAGTAAGACAGTAGAAAATTCAACAAATCAATGCTAATCAGAAGCCTGGTGATTTAGAATGACTGCAGGTACAGGAGCACCAAGATAGACATCGGGTGGGATTTCCCGCAGGTATTTCTTAATCAGCTCCGTCAAGAAACATTTGGTCCTCTGTCTTTTAAGTCGCCATACAAAGTTGAACTATATAGTTAACCAGTCAAACATAGCAAAAGATTTATTTTCAATTCTGTGCAGCCGGTGTTGTGATCCAGATCTGATTCCATGTTTAATAGGATACCAGAGCCAACACATTTTGGTGCTGCAAGGGTTCCACCATCTTACAATCCCCGAAACTCGCTCATCCATGTCTTTATGGACCTTGCTTTGTGCTCTGGTGCGCAGTCATGTTGGAACAGGAAGGGGCCGTCCCCAAACTGTTCCCACAAAGTTGGGAGCATGAAATTGTCCAAAATGTCTTGGTATGCTGATACCTTAAGTGTTCCCTTCACTGGAACTAAGGTGCTGAGCCCAACCCCTGAAAAAAAAAAAAAACCCACACCATAATCCCCCCTCCACCAAATGATTTGGATCAGTGCACAAAGCAAAGTCCATAAAGACATGGATGAGCGAGTTTGGGGTGGAGGAACTTGACTGGCCTGCGCAGAGTCCTGACCTCAACCCAATAGAACACCTTTGGGATAAATTAGAGCGAAGACAGCGAGCCAAGCCTTCTCGCCCAACATCAGTGCCTGACCTCACAAATGGGCTTCTGGAAGAATGGTCAAACATTCCCATAGACACACTCCTAAACCTTGTGGACAGCCTTCCCAGAAGAGTTGAAGCTGTTATAGCTGTAAAGGGTGGGCCAACTCAATATTGAACCCTACGGACTAAGACTGGGATTCCATTAAATTTCATGTGCGTGTAAAGGCAGGTATACGCAGGTATAGCGTATATTTAAAACAGCCTTTGGAGCAGCCTTTGGTCCCTTTCTTCCAGAAGCCTTTAAGGAATCTAAACTGCCAAAAATGGTATTATAATTTGGATCCTGCTTGAGACATCCCATATATGACATTTGGGTGAATCTAAGTTCATCCAGATTTCGGGATCAATTTTAAGGAGGAACTCAGACTGAAGGTAACTGAACGGGAGGGTTAAGCAACAGTAGAATGGAGAAGGAGATGACATGGTGATCTCCCTCTTCTCATCTACTCACACAATGGTCAGCGTTATGCCTCGGCGTGCAAAATCAGAGCTATGGAAAGTCAACTCAAAAAGGAGCAGTGTTCTCAAATCAACAATTTCTACAGTTGAAAATTGCTGTCATTCAAAGGCACTTAAACAATTTTCTCGGGGTTATCAGTGGTCACCGCACAAAAGGCTCGCTTTAAGGCCCTTTTACTATGGTCACCCACTACCCAGAAAAACAGGTACATGCCTCAGCAAGAAGAAGGACGATACGGATAATCCAATTTCACATCTAAAAGAACAGAAACATCCCAAGAATTTCTTAATACTTATAAACCGCATTTACTATATTAAAGGTTTGAAGTGAAAATTTAGGTAAACAGTTACATGAACAGCTTAATCAGTTGTGGACACTGGGCCTAATTACACATACCCAGAAAAGTACACAGAGAATATATACATTATAATACCAAAAGTATTGGGACGTCCGCCTTTACACGCACATGAACTTTGAAGACTGGCATCCCAGTCTTAAGCCGCGTACACACGATCGGATTTTCTGACGGGAATTGTGTGATGACAGGCTGTTGGCAGAAAATCCGACTGTGTGTACGCTCCAACGGACAATTGTTGTCGGATTTTCCGCAGACAAATGTTGGATGGCAGGTTTTAAAATTTTCCGCGAACAAATGTCTGTTGTCGGATTTTCCAAGCGTGTGTACACAAGTCCGTCGGACAAAAGTCCAAAGTACAAACAGGTATGCTCGGAAGCAAGGACGAGCCGGAAGCGGTCAGCGTTCGTAATGGAGAATTAACATTTGTGACGCGGCAAATTCTGAAATCTCGAAATGCAGCGCACAATTCTCTTCTTCTTTAATGGGATAATAATGAAGCTGCTTTGCTGGTGATACTGATGGTGTTATTGCAAACTGATTTTCAAAGGCTTTTTTTTCTAGTGATATCAAGAATATTATTATGCTTTTTTTTTTTTTTTTTTTTTTGTTATTTGGGCAAGTTACCACAACACCATTATCCAGTAGTTTTTAAGATCAAAGATACAACTATGTTGGGGTCCCTTGTCAATTTTACATTGTATTTTTTTTAAATGTAACTGCCGACTCCCAAACTGTCATTTGAAGTAAAACACATAGCCAAGTATTATTCTCCACAATTTTTTTATTGTGCATTAAAAAAAAGAAAACAAATAAAATTAGACATGATATCTGCCAATAGAACTTAACAAAAAAGTACATTCTATGCATCCAAAAATATAGAAAATTTAATAAATCAAATCATTATTATTCAACCCAAAAAAATAAAAGCCTCATGCATGTGTCCTGCTTCTTAAAGCGGAGTTCCACACAAAAATGGAACTTCCGCTTTTCGGAACCCTCCCCCCCTCCGGTGTCACATTTGGCACCTTTCAGGGGGGAGGGGGGTGCAGATACCTGTCAAAGACAGGTATTTGCACCCACTTCCGGCATAGACTCCTATGGGAGTCTACGCCACTTCCCGTCCCGACCGCGCTGTCTGCTGGGAACACACAGCTCCCAGCAGAGAGCGGGGACCACTAGGGATGCGCAGCGTGACTCGCGCATGCGTAGTAGGGAACCGGGAAGTGAAGCCGCAACGCTTCACTTCCTGATTCCCTCACCTAGGATGGCGGCGGCAGCTGCCGAGAACCGAGCGGGTTCTCGGCGTCCCCTGCCGACATCGCTGGACCCTGGGACAGGTAAGTAGCAATGTATTAAAAGTCAGCAGCTGCAGTATTTGTAGCTGCTAGCTTTTAATATTTTTTTTTTTTGGCGGTGTGGGTGAACCCCCGCTTTAATATAGGGAGTCAGCAATGCCAAGAATTGGTGAAAGCAGGGGTCCGTCATCAGGAGATAATTCTGAAAAACATCCGGATTATTCTCCTGGAGCTCCCGCAGCAAAGGCATATGACATAATTGGTCACAATTAATAAAGCAACCAATTATTGGTCCAAGAAATCCTCCTCCTCCTGTTCCTGGACTGGACTTGGGTCAAAGCAATAACTCCAAGCCCAATAATAAATAACACGTTATCTCCTCCGATTCCACAACATGGCTGGTTGGTTGCCGAACCGCCGCTCAGAAACGAACTGAAAAGCGCAAACTGAAAAGCGCAAATCAACACTCACCAAACTTCTACTAACACGAAATTAGCAGGAGCCCAAAGGGAGGTGCTAAGTAGTACGTCACTATGTTTGTGTTTGTTGGCCGACAATTCCTTGCTGTTTGTATGCAAGACAAAATCCAGGCACACGCCTTCGGACAAAAGTCCAAGGTTTTGTCTGCAGAAAATTCGATAATGTATACGAGGCTTTAGCCCGTAGGGTTCAATATTGAGTTGGCCCACCCTTTGCAGCTATAACAGCTTTAACTCTTCTGGGAAGGTTGTCCACAAGGTTTAGGAGTGTGTCTATGGGAATGTTTGATCATTCTTCCAGAAGCACATTTGTGAGGTCAGGCACTGTTGTTGGACGAGAAGGCCTGGCTCACATTCTCCACTCTAATTCATCCCAAAGGTGTTCTATCGGGTTGAGGTCAGGACCCTGTGCAGGCCAGTCAAGGTCCTCCACCCCAAACTCATTCATCCATGTCTTTATGGACCTTGCTTTGTGCACTGGTGCGCAGTCAAGTTGGAACAGGAAGGGTCCATCCCCAAAACTGTTCCTACATGTTGGGATCATTAAATTGTCCAAAATGTCTTGGAATGCTGACGCCTTTAAGAGTTCCCTTCATGGTATGTATGAGGAAAGATGATAGGGTGTTTTGCATGCATTGAAATAAAAAAAAATAAAAAAAATAGACATTCGAACCTCTTTAACCCCTTCATGCCTAAGCCTTTTTCTGACAATTGTTGGTTAAAATTGAAGTTAAAATCCCTATTTTTTGCTAGAAATTACTTAGAACCCTCAAACAATATAAATATATATATATATATATATATATATATATATATATATATATATATATATATATATATATATATATATATATAATTTTTTTAGCAAAGACACTAGAGAATAAAATGGCGATTGTTGCAATATTTTATGTCACACTGTATTTGCGCAGCGCTCTTTCAAATGCAATATTTTTCGGAAAAAAAAAAAAAATCAGTGAAGTTATATAATGTAAAAGATGATGTTACGCCGAGTAAATAGATACCTAACATGTCAAGCTTTAAAATTGCGCACACTCGTGAAATGGCGACAAACTACGGTACTTAAAAATCTTCATATGCAACGCTTTAAAGTTTTTCACAGGTTACCAGTTTAGAGTTACAGAGGAGGTCTTGCGCTAGAATTATTGCTCTCACTCTAACGATCGGGGCGATATCACACATGTGTGGTTTGAACACTGTTTACATTTGCTGGCGTGACTTACGTAGCACGAGCACACAGTGATGGGGGCGCTTTAATTAATTAATTTTTTACATTGTCCCTTTAAAAAACAAATGTGATTATTTTTATTGCTGTCACCAGGAATGTAAACATTCCTGGTGACAGTAATAGGTCGTAACAGGTAGTCTTTATGGAGGGATCTGGGGTCTATAAGACCCCAAATCCCTTCTTTGCACCTAAAAGCATTCAAAATGCCAAGTTCGGCTGTTTTGAATACTGTCATTTTTTTTAATTTGTCACCTTTACGTTTTCTGTATACCGGAAGTGATGTCATGACATCGCTTCCGGGTTACTAGATCCGAGACCCAATCGAAGTTGATTCCACCTCTAAATAACCAATTCTTCCCCTTTTTCCCTAACTATTATTTTCCCGCTGTTTTTTTTTTCTCCGTTGCTATGCTTTTAGCCATTACTATTTAAACGTACTTTTGTTTCAATTCATTTTGTATGATCATATTTGTTAGTGTTGCAAAAAAAGTGAAAAATTTAAGAAAAAAATATACTAATTCATTTTTTATTAACTTTGTAATGCTTTCTACCAGAATCATAATTTTGGTGTAATTTTAAATAAGACAAATTATAGAATAAAATAATGTATACATTGTATCTACAGTAACACTATTTTTATTTAAAACTATCACAGAGCAAAGTAGAACTTTTTTTTTTTTTTAATTTTGCTATTTTTTTAATGGATTAGATAAAAACATTTTAGCAAAATAAATAAATTAAATGTAGAAAGCATTGTCTCACAAAAATATATAGGCAATACTTTTTTAGGTAGGTGATAATTCAATAGGTCTATAGCAAAAATGTAAAAAGTGAATAGGTGTGAGAACTAAATCGTGTAAAAACCTACGGTATGTGTTTGCTGATTTGTATTATTAAATCAAATTAGTCATTTGATTTCCACACGTCTAACACCCTGAACAGCCCGGCAGGTGACACCGTTGTTTCCTAAAACAGTAATTCAGCTTCTTATGTCTTCTTATGCATTATTATCATTATTTGTTTTCTGAAAAGCTAACCCAGGAGCTGAAATACTAAACCAGGAAAAGGCAGAGTGATCCTATGAAGTAGAAGAGGTGTGTGTATATCACAAGAATGAATACATAGGATTAAAAATATTTTGGTAGGTAAAACAGCAAATATACAGTATATGAATTCCCACAATATAGCTGTTTGCCTGGATTCTGTGTTTAATAGAAAACTGCAAACAGTTCACATTAGCACTTCTGCCTTTCTCACTCTCTGACCAGCTGTCAGAGAGGAAGGAGACGAGAGGATTACATTTTTAAGGAAATCATAAACTGCAGGATATTTACTGTGACCGCATGCACTTTGGCGGTCCATAGGAATTAGGTGGAACTATACTCACCTCCACTACAACACTGGGGTGTCCTGGAAATCCTACACCAGTTGCTGACTCCTTCGACCTGTCTGCTTCCGGGTTCTGCTCTTCAGCCGTTTTGATTGGCCAGGTCAATATGACATGCATGGGAGTTAATTTATCTCTGCAGATGTCAAAATTTGTACACGGTGCTGTCACCTGAAAAGGAATAAAAATAGAATTATACTCACCTCCACTACAACAATGGGATGTCCTGGAGCTGCCACACTAGTTTTGTAAGGGCTTACCTTGGTTGGAGTCCATAGTGCAGAGATGTATGCTCACCCTTGCAAATACACACAGCCCACGGTAACAAGGTAAGAAGCTACCTGGGCTGTGAATCTGTGCACGGGGGCTTGACAGGAATTTGCCAAAGGATTGTCCAGGTAAAGCCGTAGTCTGGGATTCCAGAAGTCAGAATAAACGATAAACAAAGCCAGGGTCAGAAGTCGGGGTCAGTCCTGGAACACTGGAACACTGGAACACTGGAACACTGGAACACTGGAACACTGGAACACCTTTGGCAATGGTAGAGACAAGAAACAATGAACTGACAAAGCCCTCAGAGTGAGGCAGTGTTTTATACCCAGCTGATTGGATAAACAGCCTCAGCTGAACCAGGAGTGACAGGTACAATCAGAGTATCGCCCTCAGTACTTCATGCAGAGCTAGGCATGGCTCGAAAGCAGGCTGAATAGAGAGCTGAGGTGTGGCTCAGGGGTAAAGCAACAGGAGCAGCAAACGGAAGGTTAAGGGTTCAATACCACCTTGAGTCACTGGGGTGTGACCATGCCTGGCCATCTGTTTGGCACGGTAGAGACCTTGACAAGTTGCTGGCTTCTTCTCCCAAGTTCTGTTCTTCAGCTGTTTTGATTAGCCGAGTCAAGATGACATGCACTGGTCTTCTGGGTTCTTTTCTTCAGCAGTTTTGATTGGCCGGGTCAAGATGACATGCACGAGAGTTCATTCATCTTGGCAGATGACAAAATTTGTACACAGCTGCCACCTGAAATGGAATCAAAATGGAAATGTACTCACCTCCACTACAACAATGGGGTGTCCTGGTGCTCCCACACTAGTTGCTGGCTTCTTCTCCAAAAGTTCTGTTCTTCGGCTGTTTTGATTAGCCGAGTCAAGATGACATGCACGGGAGTTCATTCATCTCGGCAGATGCCAAAATTTGTACACAAAGCTGTCACCTGAAAAGCAATTAAAATGGAATTATACTCACCTCCACTACAACACTGGGGTGTCCTGGTGCTCCCACACCAGTTGCTGACTTCTCCGGCTGGTCTTCTTTCGGGTTCTATTCTTCAGCTGTTTTGGTTGGCCGGGACATTCATCTCAGCACAGAGCTGTCACCTGAAATGGACTTCTTTGACTGATCTTCTTCCGGGTTCTTTTCTTCAGCAGTTTTGATTGCCTAAGTCAAGATGACATGCACTGGAGTTCATTCATCTTGGCAGATGCCAAAATTTGTACACAGAGCTGTCACCTGAAATGGAAATAAAATGGAAATGTACTCACCTCCACTACAACACTGGGGTGTCCTGGAGCTCCCACACTAGCTGCTGGCTTCTTCAAACGATCTTCTTCCAAGTTATGTTCTTCAGCTGTTTTGATAAGCCTAGTTAAGATGGCATGCACGGAAGTTCATTCATTTCGGCAGAAGCCACAATTTGTACACAGAGCTGTCACCTGAAAAGGAATTAAAATGGAACTATACTCAACTCCACCACAACACTGAGGTTTCCCCTCAATTGCTGTCTAGGTAACAAAGCTATCGCTACTAGATTTTAGGAAGTGACCATGCCCATTTTTAACCACACCCACAAAATCACACCACCATTTGGAGCCAAACTCACAAAATCACACCCCTATTTTTAACACCCCTTCAATTGGTTACAAGCTTTTGGAACCTGAGACAGACATATAGGTATAAAGACAAAATAAACAGATTTCAAATAAGAGACACCAGCAACTAGGGACAAGTTAATACAATTCAAAATCCTGCACAGAATACTCTATATGCCCCAACGCCTCCATCGCATATACCCAACCTCATCGGTTGCTTGCTGGAGATGCTCTAGCATCCCTGCTGGTTTCCTACATATATTCTGGGATTGCCCACAGGTTCAGGAATATTGGAAGAAGGTAACCCAATTTATCCACAGATTGACCACTATACCTATTCCTCTGACAATTAGTGTCTGTCTCCTCGGCCTGGTAGAACAGTTAGCATTAGCTAAAGCAATCCGCACCCTAATACATAAAATACCTATTATTTTATGCAAGGAAAGCCATAGTACTAAAATGAAAGTCAGCCAACCCCCCTACCTTGTCATGGTGGAAAACATTAGTTAACAAAATGATACCCCTATACAAAGCAACATACTTATCTCGAGGGTGCCCCCAAAAATATGAAAAAGTCTGGCACCTGTGGACAGACTCAGAGGCCACGACAGATGATCAGTCTGTTGGGGACTACCCTGGTTAGACTCCCTGAATGTCTACCTGACCCTGTTGAGAGGTTCAGGCCCCAAGCAAGTGAGTGGGGGTGTAAGTCCAGAGGTCGACTGATTCCACTCGACCCTAGCTGTCCTTGCAACGTCCGGCTCTGGTGGATGAGAGGTCCTACAGGACTAGATATATCCTGTCACTATCCTACCATGTTGAAACTGGGTACTAGTTATGTTGTTAGTAATGTTAATTGTAGTTAGATATGTTTAGATGTCGGATGTAGGCTGTTATGCACATGGTTATGTGTACTAATTGGCCGGGGTATGCCCCAAGGGCCCTGTTTTGTACCTTCACAGAAAACCCTTTTCAATAAAACGAATTTTCAAAAAAAAAAATAAGAGACACCAAATAGGAAGGTCACGTGAAGGTATCAGCACACTGCCTATGGGGACATTTGTTTGCTGGGGACAGATCCCTTAAAATGGGAGGCTGTACCCAGCAAACGGGGACAGATTTCAACCACAGACAATGCTCACCAAGACAAATGGAAAGGGTGAATCTCGCAATAAAAATTTGACCAAAGGTCTAACCCTTCCCCACTCTTTTCGAAACTAGAGAAACAAATGCTATGGATTTAGACACACTTTAAAACACTTTAAAACAAGGGCAATTTTTTTTATTCTGGGTGGGAGATAGGCTACTTCAATAAACATCAGATCCTATTTTTGCGTGTTTTTCCAACAAATAATGCTTTCCTCCTGCTTCTGAATCTGATTATTCCTCTAATATCTGACAACTCGCCAACATCTACAGAAATATCTATTAGGCAGAACATCTAAAGCAGACCACTGTCATGTAGAACCAATGTATTGTTCCATCAACAAATGCAAGCGTGCTTCCTTCTTCCAAAACAATGCTCATCTTTACCCTTTCTTCCCTGAACAGACTTAAAGAAGTTATACACAAATAGTGGTAAATCGATCGGAAGAGGGAACTTTTGAACTTTTCAATTCACAATGGTGTTAAGTGAACTATATAGTGGACATTCCAGTAATTTTGTAACTCTGTATGTATAAATTACTGATGAATCACCACATATAGCAACTGTATCATTTATTTGAAAAGCTCTATCTTTTATCAATAAAAAGCCATCCCTGAATCTTCAGTTAAGTGACTTTGTCAAGGCTGAGATGATATCATTAGTCTACTACAGGCAGGAGGAAGCATTTTCCCAGTCTCCTCTCCCCAAGTGACTCTTCTCATATCTAAAATTTCAATTCTGAAATCGCTGACCCTTTACCTTTGCAAACCCACATTCTATCTATCTATCTATCTATCTATCTATCTATCTATCTATCTATCTATCTATCTATCTATCTATCTATCTATCTATTTGGTGCTATCTATTTATTTTAGTCTGTCTATAAATCTGTAGATTATCAATTTAATAGCATTATCTATTTGTCTCTTTACCTCTTTATTTTATCTTTCTTTATCTTTATCTGCTGGGCCGAGTCCAGAGACTCAAGAATCCTTCTAATTCCATCCTGGCTCCTACATAGATTTCATCACTTCTATATGGATGGAGGACAGAGGACTTCTCATTCATTATAGGGCGCTTATCTATTTATATCTATCTATCTATCTATCTATCTATCTATCTATCTATCTATCTATCTATCTATCTATCTATCTATCAATCTATCTATCAATCAATCTATCTATCTTTTTATCCTAAAATCTATTTATCACTTTTATATGGATGGACGACAGGGGACTTCTCATTCATTATAGGGCGCCTATCTATCTATCTATCTATCTATCTATCTATCTATCTATCTATCTATCTATCTATCTATCTATCTATCTATCTATCCCTCTATCTATTTATCAATGTATCTATTTTAATTTGTCTATAAGGATTTTCAATTTAATAATATTATCTATCTGTCTCTGTACCTCTTTATTTTATCATTCTATCTTTCTAACTATCTATGTGTCTGCCTGTTTGTTTATGTATTGTTAATATAGAAAATCTATACCACTGGAGAGATAAAAAGAGGGAGCGAGGGAGTTCCATCTATCTGTTCACATAGATTCCTATCATAGTATATATTATTGTTATTATTATTATCCTTATTTGTGTAGATTTGTAAAACCAACCTCAATGGAAAAATAATTCGATGGTGGCAGATGGCAGCAGACTGTTGGCATACAAACAATCTGTGTGGAGCCTTTTTTCGGGCGGTACCCATAATCCTCATCTTTGAAGTCGGATATGTTTGGTCCATGTTTCTACAGACAGGGAATTCAGAGAGAGATCAATGCCACTGAGTCGTCTTATACAGAATAAATGGGGCAATTTCATGGGGCCCAAAATTCATTAACGTGGTCTGATAAGGGGAAAAAGTGCATTTCACACTCACAAGACGCATCATGGTTTTGATCCTTTCAGACAGGGCGATGATCTATTCGCCATGAAATATTTGGGTGACGTAGGATATTATAGCGCCCCGATGAAGCAGAAGTGACTTTTTTTAATTAGCTATTGTAGTGTGAATCTGATAAGCCTCTTATTCGTTTTAGTTTTCGGGAACTTGTACAGTGCCGATGCTGGGCCCATAGCCCATTGTGGAATTTGTTGGTGATTAAAATAATTGGGGCAGAGCCTGTACAAATGGGCGTCATCATCTCAGGGTACATAGGACACTATGGTTTAAATATAGCAGCTGGAACAAACGTAGGTAAAATATTACCTAAGTATTACATACAGTGCTGTGAAAAAGTATTTGCCCCTTACTGATATTTAATTTTTGTGTATATTTGGCACACTTAGGCCTCATGTACACTGCTGCTAAACGGACTTTAGGAGCAGTTCAGCATTTTTTTCAACTGCCCCTGAACTCCCCTCTATGTTATCTTATCAGTACATGTACACAGGGTCGTTTACAGTCGTTTCTAGGCAGTTGAGTTTAGAGGCTTTTTTGTAACACAAAAAATGGGTTCAGAAGCTAAGTTTAGAGGCATCTCAAGCGCTTCTAAACGCGGTAACTCGCGTATAGCCGCGTTTTGTTTACAGGCGTTTTTCATTTTTGGCTATTTTTTAACTTTTAAAGCGCTTCTAATCGCAAAACGCGGCAAAACGCCGATACACGCGGCATGTTAATGCGGCAAAACGGACGGTTTAAACGTGGGTTACTATCTGTCAAGTTAAATCAATCAAAAGAGGTTGTAAAAAGGGAAAGAAGGTGTCCAAACCTGCCTGACCCTATGTGAAAAAAGTAATTGCCCCCTAAACCTAACAACTGGTTGTGCCACCGTTGGCGGCAACAACTGCAATCAAGCATTTGTGATAACTGGTAATGAGTCTTTCGCATCATTGTGGAGGAATTTTGGCGCACTCTCTTTGCAGAATTGTTTTAATTCAGCCACATTGGAGGGTTTTCCAGCATGAACGGCCTGTTTAAGGTCAAGCCACAGCATCTCAATCAGATTTAAGTTTGGACTTTGACTAGACCACTCCAAAACCTTTATTTTGTTTTTTTTTTGTCATTCAGAGGTGGACTTGCTGGTGTTTTTTTGGATCATTGTCCTGCTGCATAACCCAAGTGCGCTTGAGGTCGGGAACTGATGGCCGGACATTCTCCTTTATGATTTTCTGGTAGAGCGCAGAATTCACGGTTCCATCAATGATGGCAAGTTGTCCAGGTCCTGAAGCTGCAAAGCCGCCCCAGACCATCACACTACCACCACCATGTGTGACTGTTGGTATGATTTTTTTTTAATGAAATGCTGTGTTTGTTTTTCACCAGCTATAACGGGTCGCACACCTTCCAAAAAGTTCAACTTTTGTCTCATCAGTCCACAGAATATTTGCCCAAAAGTCTTGGGGATAATCAAGATTTTTTTTTGGCAAATGTGAGACAAGCCTTTGTGTTCTTTTTGGTCAGCAGTGGCTTTGGCCTTGGAACTTTCTCATGGACGCCATTTTTGTCCAGTCTCTTTCTTATTGTTGAATCATGAACACTGACCTTACCTGAGGCAAATGAGGCCTGCAGTTCTTTAGATGTTGTTCTGGGTTCCTTTATGACCTCCGGGATGAGTCGTCATTGCACTGCATTTTTACACTCATATTTATCTTATCTTTAAAAATCAGAAAGGGGGCAAATACTTTTTCACTGAGCTGTACTTATCTGTCCTGATGAAACTGCTGCTCTGAGCTCCTTTCAGTAGTGGGTCAGGTGACCAACACCTCCATATTTAGTCTCTCCCAAAGATAATGCTAGGACAAAACCACCCATATACTGTTCCACTGAGCACTGAGGACATGTAACCCATGCCTAATATGTCACAAGAGCTACTACTGAAGGGAGCCCAAAGCAGTGGTTGTTTAAGGAGTATATGGACAATAAGGTATTAAACAACTTTTACTAGATATGGCTATAGGGCAACAGGGGACATAAAAAGGATAGGGGTTAGGTTATTATGTGTAAGACCACCAGTTTAAATAGAAACTCCAGGCATGCAGCTAAAATACAAGTTTTCTTATCTACCAAGCATAACGTGTAATCAAGGCACCACTGACAGAAAGCATAGCCAGGTTCTGGACCATCCTATGTATTTGAACAAGAAGATGCTTCAAACAGACACCCCCCCCCCCATTTCAAGAATGTCTGTTTGGTGCTCCTTCTGGTTCTCAATTTGGGTGATCCTTGATACTTGTAGGCACTGTGGAGAGCTGCAAAACTCAAGACAGCTGGCATTATTAAGGACTTTTTATCATACTACTTGGGGATACAAATCCTTGCTTCCTTAGGAATTCTAGGCCTCCCCAAGACCTTCTGCCATTGAATAAAATCCTGGTCTAGCTCTCTGTGCAGTTTAGCATTGGACCACATAGAAGCAGCAACAGCCTAAGAAGATCATCATCGTTCTTGTACCTACTCCTGTCAGGAGGCTCCCAGTGTTAGATGGAATACATTGCGCAATCTAGCAGATCTTGGCTCACTTATATTTCTGCCTCTATCTCTCTCAATCTGAGTGCTGCCATACAGAGGCTGACATGAAGACAGAATCAGGTACTTTTGGCAGCTGTATGTAGCAGCATAATCTAGGATTTTTGAATGCGTAACTGAATATAAATAATGTTTTTAGTATTGTCTAAAGTTTAGCTTTAGGTCTTAGGAACAATTGTTGAGGCCTATTCACTAATAAATGTTTCTGTACCTGTGAATGCATACAGTATTGCATATCATCCTCTATGACTAAGCCCGTGGAAGGGTGAAATGCGTCAGTGGGGCATGGCATCTGGAGAAGACAAGCCATTTTCCTTTTTACTGTGATTTGGCTGAATATTAAAGTGCTAACAATTTATTCAGCTCTTTACATACTGCATATATTATACATATGTATATATTGTACATTCACATCAGTTTTTTTTAAGCACTGATGAAGGGGGCATAGCTACAATCTATGTTTTTGTTTTTTTTTGTTTGGGAATGGTAAACTTTAAGCCCTGGACACAGATCTGAAAATAGCCACCCCAGCTAAGCCTAGCTGGGACCTCAGTGTCTTCCTCAAGGATCCTACACCAGGGTAGGAGAGTAAGGGAGATTTAGACTCACACCACAATAGGACAGCTGGACTCCTTATCACCAACTTCCTCCTGGCTCTCTTCAATGAGCTTCCCCCAGACCCAACTTGATCCCTGGACACCGATCTGCAAATAGCCACCCCAGCTAAGCCTAGCTGGGACCTCAATGTCTTCCTCAAAGGCTTCCTCTAGGATCCTACACCAGGGTAAGAGAGTAAGGGAGATGTTGACTCACACCACCACAGGACAGCTGGACTTCTTCCCAACAACTTCCTCCTGGCTTTGCTCAATGAGCTTCCTCCAGTCCCAACTTGATCCCTGGACACAGATCTGAAAATAGCCACCCAGGCTAAGTCTAGCTGGGACTTCAGTGTCTTTCTCAAGGCTTCTTCTAGGATCCTACACCAGGTTAGGAGAGTTAGGGAGATGTAGACTCACACCACCATAGGACAGCTGGACTCCTTACCACCAACTTCCTCCTGGCTCTCTTCAACGAGCTTCCTCCTCACCCAACTTGATCCCTGGACACATATCTGCAAATAGCCACCCCAGCTAAACCTAGCCGGAACCTCAGTGTCTTCCTCAAGGCTTCCTCTGGGATCCTACACCAGGGTAGGAGAGTTAAGGAGATGTAGACTCACACCACCATAGGATAGCTGAACTCCTTTCCACCAACTTCTTCCAGGCTCTCTTCAATAAGCTTCCTCCAGTCCCAACCTGATCCCTGGACACAGATCTGCAAATAGCCACCCCAGCTAAGCCTGTGAAACACTGACCAGTCCTAGATAATCAACCCCTGCTCCACTGATTACAGGGGAGCCAAACTAAATTTACCTAGCAGTCTGTTCCAATCACAGAGGGTGCTACATAACTATAAGGGCACTCCTGACTTCCTCTTTTTTTTTTTGGTGGACCACCTGAGCTGCCGCAGAGACCTTTGGTCAGTCCATTTGGGGACTGAACCCCACAGAACTAATGTTGCACAGGAAGGGTCCAATGTTGACACCATCAGGAAGACAGTCCAAAGCAATGATGTGCTGGAGAAAGTGCATGTGGACAGGAAGTAGTTGAAAGAGGCTGCAGGAGATCCGCAGGACTTAGCCTAAAAAAGGATGAAATAGGGTTAAAAAAAAGGATGAAAATAAAACATGGCGATATTATATGATATGCATTGCTTAGGCAAACTAATTCATCCAGCTAGGAGCTCAATCTACTTAGGAATGCATTAGGAGCACTGAGAATCCTTACCATGCAGCAGAAGGAGTGAGACTACTCTTGGTTTTGCAGGAGGAGTAAGACCGACATGCTGTAAAAACAGAGAACTCCAACACAGAATCCTCAGCACTAAAGTCTCAGAAAAATATCTAGGAACCCTATGGAAGGTCTGGGGCAACAGCATCCACCCCTAAGAGAAATTTAGATTTTTAGTGGAGCGATCCTTTAATTCTCGTTGACCGGTTTATTGCTGGGGATGGTCAGCTCAGTCCCAGAGCTACTGAACATATTTCTGTGCCTATGACGCACCCCAGGTCCATTCTTCCCCTCACTGGCTTTTAAAAGGCAGTTAAACAAGTAAAGATGGAATTTTTTTTCGTTAGCCAAATATAAATGAGTTTGTAGGGACGGGTCCCCTCTGCAGACACCCATCCTGCGGTCCCACATCACAGGCTTCCCCGCCACAGAAACCTGATCTGCACCATTTGGATCTGTTTTATGCCAATTGCTCCAAGCTGTTTTTCTTTAGAAATCTCCCCGGTTTAGGTGAAGGCCCCAAGAAGGCAGCGCAGGTCAGAGCCGCGTGACGAGCAGACTTGGCCACTTGTCCTTCCCTCGCTGACTAAGGTAGGCCGAATGTTCCGTGAGCGGATGGGGGAGATATTGCTGCAGGCCATGCTGGGCCGAGTCCAGAGACTCAAGAATCCGTCTAATTCCATCCTGGCTCCTACATAGATTTCATCACTTCTATATGGATGGAGGACAGAGGACTTCTCATTCATTATAGGGTGCCTATCTATCTATCTATCTATCTATCTATCTATCTATCTATCTATCTATCTATCTATTGTATCTATCCTATCTCTATTTATCTATTTCAATCAATCTATCTTTCTATCTTAAAATATAATTATACATCTACTTGTCATCTATCTCTCTACTGCATCTATCTATCTATCTATCTATCTATCTATCTATCTATCTATCTATCTATCTATCTATCTATCTATCTATCTATCTATCTATCTCTATTTATCTATCATTCATCTATCTATCTATCTTTCTACTGTATCTATCTATTTATCCATCTACTAGTTATCTATCTATCTATCTATCTATCTATCTATCTATCTATCTATCTATCTATCTATCTATCTATCTATCTATCTCTATCTATTTATGGCATCTATCTATCTATCTTTCTATTGTATCTATCCTATATCTATCTACCTAAATATCTATCTATTTCAATCAATCTATCTTTCTATCCTAAAATCAATTTTTCCATCTACTTGTCATCAATGTATCTATCTATCTATCTATCTATCTATCTATCTATCTATCTATCTATCTATCTATCTATCTATCTATCTATCTATCTATCTATCTATCTATCTATCTATCTATCTATCTATCTATTTCTCACTCTCTATCTTCTTTCCACCTGCCTATTTTAATTCTTGTCCAGCAATCTATCTATGGACCTATTCATCTCTCTCATTGATCACTGTATATCCAATCTGTCACCAATATCTGCTCTCTCTCAGATGAAGTCACATCTCTTTCAGTTGCTGTGGGATCAGAGGATCAGATGTTTAGATGAATGATTTCTCAGAGTTTCATTAACACTTAGAACCTGTCAGACTCCGACACTCGCAAAGCCCCAAACTCAGCATCTCACATCCTCCCCTGTCTGTCTTTGTTACTACTACTGACATTATGCAGGAGAAGATCCATCACTGAGATTATACAGGGGATCCTTTACTTTACACTATTTTTATTTTTATTTTCAGTGGGTAAAAATAGTATTTATTACCAGGTTTATTTACAGAAAACATTGATTTTTTTTTTTTTGTTTTTGTACTTTTTTTATTTGTAAAATTGGCTTGCTGTTTTATCATGTTTTATTCTTTGTGCTTTTGTTGTTCATCTAGAAAATATTCTGGCACCAAATAGAGGTTTAATATAGCATACCTTTATAATAATTTGAAATAAACTCTATCAACTGCTCCTTAAAGGTTTGCAATAGCACTCAATTAACTTAATGAATAAAATGTTTTGGGGTTTTTTTTGATAAAAGACCACAACAGTTAGAATTAGAATTAGAGCATATGTAAAACAGTTTAAAAGTCTATTTTGAAATATTTTCTTGGAAACCTTTAAATAAGCCCAACTTTGACAAAATATATGTGCATGCAGATTGTATATTATTAAATATGATTTATTCATAGACAATATCTTTAGATTGTAAAGCGCTACACAAACAGTTGGCATTCTAAAAATCCAGTATAATAATAATAATAATAATCATTCTTTCACAAATAAGAACATTGTAATAATATTTATGGTGGAGAACATTATAATTTTAATTTAATGTAACCACATATTACTTCTACTAATACTGATAATAATAATGACTACTTATTACTTATATAATATTTTAATTGTAACATTAATAAATATAATATCTAACGTTTTAATGAAAAAATTAAAAAAAAAATTACTGTTTAAAATTGTCATTGCTGTTATACATTTATTTAAATCAAGATGCAGGTTCACATTTAGTTGGTTACAGTTTAATAAATTGTCTCTTTTTTTTCCATACTGAAAATGTTTGTGAATTTTTATTTTTTTTTTAATTTAGACTTGCACTTTTTAAATATTTAGCCAAATGTCCATATGATTTTGAGTACCCTCAGAAGTTACTTGGTCATCCCGACATTACATCTATACCTTTTTAACTAGTAAACATAAATAAATATATAAAATATAAAAAGATTATATAAATAATAACATAACTAAAAAAACATTACAAAAATCCTAAAAATTAAATAAAGTCTCTAAAACCTGTGTTACATGTGACATGAGAACGTCCAGTACATGGGTGAGGGACTGCTAAGCTATTGTAATTTTTCAGATTGCGTGGCTGCCAAAAATGGTCTGGCGATGGTTATATTCTTGGCGAACGACAAAAAGGAAGCAATAATTCTCTTGAAGTAACAGCTAAATTCTGCGGCAACCGAGGGAAATCCTAAACTCTTTCTTGTGCCCTAGTAATAGGATTTCTTAATTGATCTAGAAGTAAATTTATGGCCAGAAGGACACGCTTTTAAAAATGACTTATTTAAAAAAAAAAAAAAAAAATTGGGCTTCATTATTAAAGTGTCCAAGAATGGGAAGTGCCTGGTAGAATCGAGTCAAGTTCAGACTTATTTTTAAACTGTCATTTTTCATCAGGAGTTTCAAAATGATGGCTTGCTATGAGGCAACACAGACGGTTAAAGAGTAAATATACAAGAGGGGCTTTAGAAACACAATTCATCACTGAGCGCTAGAAATGTATACAATGCAGAAAAATTCTTCATTTAGACACTTTCGATAAAAAAAAAAAAAAAAATATGGGAATATAATATAAAATCAAACCTATTAGCCTTGCAAGTAAATAAAAATATATATATATGTGTATATATATATATATATATATCTAAAAAAATATATATGTGTATATATATATATATATACATATATATATATATATATATATATATATATATATATATATACATATATATATATATATATATATATATACATATATATATATATATATATATATATATATATATATATATATATATATATATATATATATATATATATATATATATATATATATATATATATATATATATATATATATATATATATATAAATATACAATGCAGAAAAATTCTTCATTTAGACACTTTCGATAAAAAAAAAAAAAAAAGATATGGGAATATAATATAAAATCAAACCTATTAGCCTTGCAAGTAAATAAAAAAAAAATATATGTGTGTATATATATATATATATATCTAAAAAAATATATATGTGTATATATATATACATATATATATATATATATATATATATATATATATATATATATATGAATTATAAAAATATTAAATATTAAAATATATAATATTAATTATAAAAAAATATTTATGTATATATATATATATATATATATATATATATATATATATATATATATATATATATATATACATATACATATATATATATATATATCCATATATCCATATATAATATGTGTGTGTGTAATGTAATAGCTTAGAATGATGTTTGCTTTCATTTTACAAACTATTAGAGCAGCCTTTCTCAACCTCTTCAACACAGAGGAACCCTTGAAATAGTTCTCCGGTCTTGAGGAACCCCTTCTAAAAATGAGATATCTACAACTCATAATACATTAGTGTAATGGCCAGTATAAGAGGAATGGTCCTTACACTTGTGGTCATTGGGAAGAAATACCTCCTTATAGATAGCTAAAAAAGATCAATAAGATCAATGGTGTCGGTGGGAACTTATCTGAGAGGCAGGAATCGCCCAATGCTGAAGGAACCCCTAGCAACCTCTGGAGGAACCCTAGGGCTCCATGGAACCCTGGTTGAGAATCACTGGTCTAGAGTATAAAATTGGTTGATGGTTGGTGGAAATACAACAGGTGTTGTGCAATTGCTATAAGTATAGATTGTTGTTCTCACTCTTCCTTATTGTAAACTATTATTATAACACTAGTAGAGTATTGTACTGTGTTAGCCAACTATTAATGAAGAAAGTTTGGGGGTTAAGTGACCCCTTCATTAGCTTAAGTTATTTAAGTTGCAGGGTTTGAATGGGGTTGATTTACTAAAAGTGGAGAGTGCACAATCTAATGGTGCTGTACATGGTGGCCAATCAGCTTCTAACTGCAGCTTGTTTAATTAAGCTTTGACAAAAAAAAAAAATGGAAGCTGATTGGTTTCTGTGCAGAGCTGCTCCAGATTTTGTACTCTTCAGTTTTAGTAAATAAACCCCAGGACGCCTCAGATCCTTTCTTTGGGATTTATGGTGCGACTCTGCATAGAAACCGATCAGCTTCCAATTTTTTTTTTTTTTTGTCAAAGCTTAATTGAACAAGCTGAAATTAGAAGCTGATTGGCTGCCATACACAGCTGTACCAGATTTTACACTCAGCAGTTTTAATAAATCAACCGCACAGCTTTTTCTTAAAGTGTTACTAAACCCACAACAGTAAAATCAGTCTGTACATACAGTAAAGCATGCTCGTTATACTCTGCATTGTGCAAAAAAGGCTGTTTGATCCTGTCCTACTTTCACTGTCCCCAATCGATCTGCTGATAGAACAGAGCCTTGCAGGCACTCTGCACATGCTCAGTTTGGTGTGTATTGCTAGAGAGTTTTTTTATCTCTTCTTATGCCCTGTACACACGACCGGTTTTGCCGTCGGAATAAACTCTGAAGGTTTTTCCAACGGAATTCCGCTCAAGCTGCCTTGCATACACACGGTCACACCAAATCCCGACCATCAAGAACGCAGTGACGTACAACACGTACGACGGGACGCCGCGTACGACGTCTCGTACTTGCTTCAGAGCATGCGTCATTTTTGGTACGTCGGATCAGCATACAGACAAGGGTTTTCCCGATAGGAATTTGTTCCGTCAGAAAAATATAGAACATGTTCTCTATCTAAGTCCGTCTGAATTTTCAACGTAAAAAGTCCGATGGGGCATACGGTCGGAATATACGATGAAAAACTCCCATTGGACTTTTTCTGTCGGAAATTCCGACCGTGTGTGCGGGGCATTAGGCCTCATGTACACTGCTGCTGGTAAACGGATATTCAGAGGCAGTTGGCTGCCTTTTTCAGCTGCCCCTGAACTCATCCGATGTTATCTTATGTGTACATGTACACAGGTTCGTTTAATGTCGATTTTAGCAAGTTGCGTTTAGAGGCTTTTTTTTTAAGGCAAAAAAGGCAAAAGGCAAAAAATTTGTTCAGACGCCGAAGTTTCCGATGTTTCAGACGCCAAACGCAGCTAAACACGGTACACCACGTTTAGCTGCGTTTTCGTTTAGAAGCGTTTTAGGTGCCCTATTTTTTTTTTACATTACAAAACTTAAAAAATGATAGCAAATGATGAAAGACCACTACAAAAATATTTTTAAAAAAGGTGTTATTGCTTCATAGACCATTTATATACCCCTAATGAGCCCATGATCCAATCCAATACACCACTAGCATTGCTGTACATACAAGTTGTAAAAATATCCTATAGACAATCCATGGATGAGTCGCGACGAATTCTGGTCCTCGCACGCAATTTCCGACGTCTTTCCAACCTCATCAACAGCAACGTCAGGAGGATTTCCTCACATATGCTCATTATGGGATCCATAGTAAAAGCCCCGAAATTGAGGTAGATACAAGTATGCCCTGTACACACGGTCGGATTTTCCGATGGAAAATGTGTGATAGGACCTTGTTGTCGGAAATTCCGACCGTGTGTAGGCTCCATCACACATTTTCCATAGGAATTTCTGACACAAAGTTTGAGAGCAGGATATAAAATTTTCCGACAACAAAATCCGATCGGTTAAATTCCGATGGTGTGTACACAAATCCGACGCACAAAGTGCCACGCATGCTCAGAATAAATTAAAAGACTAAAGCTATTGGCCACTGCCCCGTTTATAGTCACGACGTACGTGTTTTACATCACCGCGTTCAGAACGATCGGATTTTCCGACAACTTTATGCGACCGTGTGTATGCAAGACAAGTTTGAGCCAACATCCGTCGGAAAAAATCTATGGATTTTGTTGTCAGAATGTCCGATCAATGTCCGACCGTGTGTACGGGGCAGTACACTGCTGCTCTCTCAGCTGCTGCTACTCACTCTGGTCTCACAGAATGGCTGAAATAGTTAAATAATACTGTTTTTCTGGGCTTTGGGAGGGCCTTATGATGTTATCTTAAATAAACGCTCCTAGACGCAAACGCGGCAAAACGCCACTAAACGCGGCGTGCAAACGCGGCTAAACTGGTGTTTTTAAATGCGGTTTCAAGCTGTCAGAAAAATCGTTCAGAAGAGGTTTTCTCGGCATCCCGTGTACATTAGGCCTTAAAGGGGAGTTCCAGTCACATTTTTTTTTTATTAAAAGTTAGCAGCGACAAAAGGTGTAGCTGCTGAATTTTAATAAACAGCCACTCACCTGTCCCACGATTCAGCGATATACTCACCTGTGTTCTCCCCATGTCCTCCCTCGGCGGTGCCGGCGTGTCTACTATGGGCACCTGGCATTGACAGCTTGGGGCTTCCCAGCTGGGTGCCCACTGCACATTCACAAGTGGCGCTGCACTCTGTGACTGGTCCCTGCGCTCAGGACCTGCCATGTGTCCAGGGAGGGAGAGCTTCTGCTTCCAATCGCCTAAGGCGACCTGAAACGAAAGTGGGAGCGGTTACCTGTCAAAATCGGGTACCTGCTCCCCCCCCCTCCTCAAAAGCTCAGTTTCACAAACAGGAGTCGGGGAGGAGGCCTTAAAAAGTAAGTTCCACTTTTGGGTGGAACTCCGGTTTAAGTCTGCAGCTTCCATTAAATATTACTTGGTGATCCTGCTATGAAGGTCCTTGTTTAGACTCTTCCTCTTAAAAAGTGGCAAAGCTTTGTTCTTATCTCCACGCCGTCTCACATGCCCTTCCAGCAGAAACTACAAGCTGGCAAAGACTGACAATGCTCCGCCCCATCTCCAAATTGTGCTACTGTGTTGTCACACTGTTACACATAGCTCCCAACTGTCCCTGATTTGGAGGGACTGTCCCTGATGCGGAGCAAAGTCCCTCTGTCCCTCATTCCTCCTCATTTATCCCTCATTCTGGTCTGATCCATATAGTTGTATATAAAATGCACTTTTTATCTTTCAAAAAGTGTTTCTCAGCGCTAAACCTTTCCTCCGATTTCTAAATTGTTGCATTTGTAAATTTTAAAAGCCAATATAAAGGAATAGTAGTGGTAAAAAAAAAAAAAGCCCTTGTGGACTTAATTAAACTTTTTTTTGGTTAATTCTCCTTTAAGGGGGTGTGGCAGGGGGGCGTGTCCTCTGCCTACATACGTTTGCTAGTAGGTGTTCCTCATTCCCATCTCAAAATGTTGGGAGGTATGCTGTTACATCAACTTCTGATGGAGACTGCCAGTGGTCCTATGATCCCCCCTCCGCCTTTCTTTTACCTTCTTTCTCCTTCTTTTCTCTCTCCTTGCCTCTCCTGGAATGGTTGTGAGTCATGTGAAGTTGTTGAGTGCTTTATGTCTGATTTTCTCCAATGCCCATTGGGCAGACTGTTTTGTAATTTTCCTTGAAAAGTTTCTCAATAAAAACGTATTAAGCCTTGCCGACCAACCCCATAGCAGATTTACTGCAACAGGGTGGCCGCACTGTGCAGCATCATATATATATATATATATATATATATAATTAGACGCTATAACTTTCACGCAAACCAATCAATATTTCGGGCAAATCAATCAATAAAATCAATATTGGGAATTTTTTTTTTTTTTTTATGTCTTACACCTCCCTTATAAGTCCTTTAATGTTCTCTTCAGTCTATTGGGAATTTTTTTTTTTTTACCAAAAATATGTAGCAAAATACGGTACATATTGGCCTAAAAAAATTAAAAAATTAAAAATTCCAGTATATATCCCATAATTTGTGGACGCTATAACTTTCACGCAAACCAATCAATATTTCACGCAATCAATATTTCATGCAAACCAATCAATAAAATCAATATTGGGATTTTTTTTTTTTTTTTTTTATGTCTTACGCCTCCCTTATAAGTCCTTTGATGTTCTCTTCAGTCTAATGGGAATTTTTTTTTTACCAAAAATATGTAGCAAAATACATATTGGGCTAAATTTATGAAGAAATTCGATTTTTTAAAAGGAGTTTTATTGGATATGTTTTATAGCCTAGAACCCTAGATTGTAAGCTCTAATGAGCAGTGCCCTCTGATTCCTCCTGTAATGTATTGTACTGTCTGCCCTCGTGTTGTAAAGCGCTGCGCCAACTGTTTGCGCTATATAAATCCTGAATAATAAATAATAATAATAAAAATAATAATAATAATAGCATAAAGTAAAAAAATTTTTTTTTCTTTTTTTTAAATTGTTGGTCTTTTTTTGTTAATAGCGGAAAAAATAAAAAAACGCAGTGGTGATCAAATACTACCAAAAGAAAGCTCTATTTGTGTGTGTGTGTGTGTGTGGGGGGGATGACTTAAATTTTATTTAGATACAGCGTCGCACGACCACGCAGTTGTCAGTTAAAGTAACGCAGTGCTGTATTGCATAAAATAGCCTGGGCACGAAGGAGGGTAAATCTTATGGGAGTCAAGTGGTTAAAAAAAAAAGACTGCCAATGGCCTTTTAGGTGCCTAATAGAACGGCATGGTCACCATCAGGAAACCCACAATGAGAAATGCCATGCAGCCACATTGCATGTAGAAAGAAAGTGGCTGCAGGAGATCAGCAGCACTGAGATACAACAAAGGAAAAAAAAAAAAAGAGAAAATAATATTTTTTTGTTCTTGATACACAATGGAGGTTGATTTGCTAAAACTGGAGAATGCAAAGTCTGGTGCATCTCTACACAGAAACCAATCAGCTTCCATTTTTTTTAACGTCAGAACTTCATTAAACAAGCTGAAGTTAGAAGCTGATTGGTTTCCATGCAGAGCTGCACCAGATTTTGCACTCTCCAGTTTTAGTAAATCAACCCCAGTGTGTTTCACTAAATATCATTTGGTTAGAATTTTAAAGACTAAGGGATAGGACTAATGCTGACGATACAATTTTCTATCAGTTTCAACAATCTTCCAGATCCAAAAACAACCGGGCGGATGAAGGCAATAATATTTCTGCCAAGAGACGACTTAGAGATAATCACTCGTAACCCAAACCATCAATGTTTTTAGTAAAGTGATCCTTAATATGGACTAATGTCAGCAGAAAAATCGGTCTGCGGAACTGGAAATTTTTGTTGTATGACATGATGGGAAACGCGTTAGAGAGCTTCCTGTGCCTTTGATGTACCATCGTTTCAAATTTTGTTTAGGATCACTGAGTGCGGGTTTTGGGAACATTACACAAGGGATCTGCCACAAGCGAGGTGATGGCTGCCTGAGGTCAGCACTTCCTGTTGCAATCTGACAACTCAAAGCCAATGCTTTGCAATTACCAGCAGTGTTGTCACCCTGCCCACGCAAGCTCCTTCTGTTGACTGTTGGGCTATCAAGATTTAAGCTGCCAATACATGGATCTAAATTGGGACGGTTCAGCAAGGACCAGCCGAAAGTCGATCCATGTGGGGCGGGAGGTTATACAGAAGTCGATCTACCAATCCACTTCTGTACATACACCTGTTGGATTTTCTCCACTCGATCAGCGCTGCAGCCCTATAGCCTGATCAGTGTATTCTGACCACGGGGAAACGCTATAGCTCAGCAGTTAGGATTCCCCAATCCAGACACTAGAGGTAAATGTATACTTTCTGTTAAAAAATATATATATATATATATATACAACCACAATTCAAAAAAAGTTGTCAGGCTGTGTAAAATGAATTAGTTGCAATTTTACACAGCATCACAACTTTTTTGGTAATAGGGGTTGTTTATATATATATATATATCTACAGTATATATACTGTAAATATATATATATATACATATATAATTTGAAATATGTCTTAACCCCTTCCAGCCGAATGCAACTACAGCACAGGCTTACTTTGACAGGAGGGTATCTATTGACATCTATTGACATCCTTCCGTGACCGCACTGCCCATACGGCCCCAGGGCAGCGCTTTCTGTGATTGCCAGGTCCTTCGGACTCAGCTGATCACAGGTCGAGGTAAAGGGCCAGTCACAGTGGTCCTTTACCACGTGATCAGCTGTGTCCAATGACAGCTGATCACGGATGTAAACACACGCTGGTTTTCTTTCCTCACCCTGACAGCTCGAGAAGGTAGAAGAAGAGAGACGATAACCGATTTGTGTTAAAGGGACCTCAGCACTGATTATACGTGTCCTGATTACCAGTGCAGTCCCAAAAGCGCTCATCAGTGCTTCCAATCACTGAGTGCTGCCAATCAGTGCCCATCAGTGCCTGATTATCAGTGTCATTTATCAGTGCTGCCTATCAGTGCCCGTCAATGCCACATATTAGTGCCACCTATCAGTGCCGCCTATTAGTGCTGCCTATCAGTGTCCTTCAGTGCCAACTATCTGAGCCCATCAGTGCCACCTATCAGTGCCCATCATTGCCACCTATCATTGCAGCCTCATCAGTGCCACCTATCAGTGCCTCCTCGTCAGTGCCCACCAGAGCCTCTTCATCAATGCCACCTACCAGTGCCCATCAGTGCAGCCTATCAGTGCCCATCACTGCCACCTATCAGTGCCCTTCAGTGCCGACTATCAGAGCCCATCAGTGCCACCTATCAGTGCCCATCATTGCCGCCTATCATTGCAGCCTCATCAGTGCCACCTATCAGTGCCTCCTCGCCAGTGCCCACCAGAGCCTCTTCATCAATGCCACCTACCAGTGCCCATCAGTGCCAATCAGTGCTGCCTATCGGTGCCCATCAGTACAGCCTCATCAGCGCCCATGAGTGAAGGAGAAAAATTACTTGTTTGCAAAATTTTATAACAAACTATGAAAAATGTTTTTTTTTTTTTTCAAGATGTTTGGTCTTTTTTCTATTGTTTAGCAAAAAAATAAAAACCCTGATGGTGATTAAATACCACCAAAAGAAAGCTCTATTTGTGTGAAAAAATTCATTTGGGTACAGTGTTGCATGACCGCGCAATTGTCATTCAAAGTGTGACAACGCTGAAAATTGGCCTGGGCAGGAAGGGGGTGAAAGTGCCCCGTCGGCAAGTAGTTAAGATATAATTTGATATATTATTAAGATATTTTTTTCCTAAATTTATTACAAATTTTAAAAACATTGTTATACTGGTTGTATATCCATCCTATCAACAATAGGTCAAGTAGCAAATATCTTTTAGCTTTTACCCTCATTTAATTCTGGTTGGGTTTATTACCAGCAGGGGTGTGCTATACCCACGCACCACACCCACCTAAAACTTCACTCTTATTAATAACTGTCTAAAAATTCATACTCTGGGCACAAAAGTTAATTTAAATATATTCGACAATAGCCACAAGGGCTGTAAATCCACTTTGTGGGCACCCATTGTTTTTTTTAAACCCATAATATTATCTTGTGAAAAGTAACAGTGACATCATCACTGATCAGCTGGCTGTACACAGTCTGTGCAGAGAGCAGATCTGTAGGAGGGACCCAGCAGGCTCCACCCACTCCAGGCTGCCTGCAGAAAACTACAGGGGGGGGGGCGGAGACAAGACCAGTCACCCTGCACAAGGAGAGAGAGCAGCAGTGACCGGTCTTCATTATAGGAATCTTCTGCTTAGAGGTGTCACACTGGATTACTGCAAAGATCTGGAAGAAATACACAAAGCACACCAAGATTCAAGGAGAAGAAGAATACCCATGGCTGTTGTAGTTAGACAATATTTGCTTATCCTTGATTCCAGCTTAGTATAAATGCAGATATAGAATATAGCTATTTTAGAGGCATGTCCTCTAATTGGTAGGCCTGACTCTCAGGTCAGCTGGATCTATGGAAGCGGTAGCAATTTTGCTTAATGAATTCAAATTTAAAATGAGATAACTTGCATTAAGCTCATTATTGAATACATTTTTTGGACAGTTAACTACATGTATTTAATACTGAGTGGTTGGAAGATAAAAAGCAAGCTATGGACTAGAAATGCACCCTAAAAAAAGGGGGAAATTTAATCCTGTGAGTTAGTTCTAAGACTCAGATAGTCCTGAGCCAGGCTGAGCCTGAGGTTGTACTACAAGGCCTTAAAGCCTTTTCTAGTCCTGGCTGAACCTCATAAATTCATAGAGGTCTAATCCATTGCAGCGGAGTGTCACACCTCTTAGCCGTCGGAGAGAGAGGTTAATTAGGAAGGTTAGAGAAGCAATTCCCATGATTTATAGGCATGCTGGGGACTACTTCATCCATAGTCACTGCTACTTAGTCAGTCTGCTCCCTGCAGATTCAGACTGCTGTGATGGATCAGCCAGAAGTGCGGCTTCAAAGACGGGGTGAAAGGGGAGCAAAGGAGGGGGTGAGGTTTAAAGGGGCAGCAGAGCAGGCCACAAAATCCACTGGGTTTACCAAATGCTTTACAGAAATGTTCCCCATCCTTTTCATCTGCAGAACATTGACCCCTTCCTAGCCACAGAAGAACAGTGAGGTGCTGGTGATGAATTTCGTAGCAAAGACATTGTAGCCAGGGCCTAGATCTTGAAATCAGTGATGTTAAGATGGATATTGGGCAGGGTTTTGGATGTTACAGTAAAGATGGATATTAGGTAGAGTGTTGGATGTTACAGTAAAGATGGATATTGGGTAGGGTGTTGGATATTACAATAAAGATAGATAGTGGGTAGGGTGTTGGATGTTAGGGTAAACATGAATATTGGGTAGAGTGTTGGATGTTGGGGTAGAGATGAATATTGGATAGAGTGTTGGATGTTATGGTAAAGATGGATATTGGGTAGGGTGTTGGATGTTACGGTAAAGATGGATATTGGGTAGAGTGTTGGGGTAGAGATGAATATTGGGTAGAGTGTTGGATGTTATGGTAAAAATGGATATTGGGTAGGGTGTTGGATGTTGGGATAGAGATGAATATTGGGTAGAGTGTTGGATGTTACGATAAAGATGGATATTGGGTAGGGTATCGAATATTAGGGTAGAGATGAATATTGGGAAGGGTGTTTGATGTTATGGTAAAGATGGTTATTGGGTAGGGTGTTGGATATTAGGGTAAAGATGGATATTGGGTAGGTTGTTGGATATTAGGGTAAAGATAAATATTGGTTAGAATGTTGGATGTTAGGGTAAAGATAGATATCGAGTAGGGTGTTGGAAATTAGGGTAAAGATGAATACTATGTAGACATACAACAAAAACATTTAGCCCACGGGACTTTTAATGAATCACACCTCAGACATAACTTAAAAAAAATATTTAAAAATGTATTAACAGACATTTAAAAACAAAGCATGATATATATATATATATATATATATAGTGTTTAACTAGTATCACAAAGGAAACCTTTACAACCTATGTAGTCCATGCAGATGACCACCAACAATCTAAAACAACTGTGCTACTAAGCTCGACGTGTTTTGCGAGAATAATCTCACTTCTTCAGGAGAGGCACAGGAGAGTATAATTGGTTGCGAAGTAATTGGTTGAAAAAAGACACAAGTTCATCAAGTCCAACCTATGTGTGTGCTTATATGTCAGTATTACATTGTATATCCCTGTATGTTGTGGTCGTTCAGGTGCTTATCTAATAGTTTTTTTAAACTATTGATGCTCCCCGCTGAAACCACCGCCTGTGGAAGGGAATTCCACATCCTTGCCGCTCTTACAGTAAAGAACCCTCTACGTAGTTTAAGGGTAGCCTCCCTGACGGTTTTCCCGAGTGTGGCTCGGGGTTAAATTTCAGTCCCATTAGCGGTAACCCCGAGCCACACTCGGGATTACATCTCAGGATCCTGGTGCGGCTTTACTTACCTTGTCCCCAGGATCCTGCGATGTCCCCCGCTGTGTCTGCGGGCTCCGTCCTCTGCCCGAAGCCTCTCCGTGCCAGGCTCCGTTCCCTGCGAGCGTCGCAATGCACGGGGGTGGAGCCTGGCGGCAAATTCAAATTAATGTAAAAACCATAACACATACAGTACTGTAATCTTACAGATTACAGTACTGTATGAAATTATTTCACATCCCTTTTGTCCCCAGTGCTTTGTCCAGTGCCCTGCATGCAGTTTTATGTTATATATATTGTTCTTTCTGCCTGGAAACTGGAGATTGTCCATAGCAAAAAGTGTATACCAGAAAGTGTCCCTTTACGTCAAAAGTGGCTTTAGACCAGCTAGAAAATAGCGATAGTAAATTAGAACACTTGCAGAATTGAGCGATAGTGAATCGTGGGGAAATTTATTTTATTATTATTATATTATTATTTTTTTAAATTATTTAATATTTATTTATTATATTATAATTTATGTTTTTATGTTTCAAACTTCATCATACCCGGGATATCTACTAGACTCTTGTTTGGACAGATTTAAGTGTGTTATTGTTAAGAATTGCAGGCCTGCAATATAAAACGCCAGATTTCCATGCAAAATAATTGTACCGCTTTCAGCATCTAAAATCCGAAATAATCATATCACAAGGGAGGTTAAACCTCATTTCTTCTAATTTTAATGAGTGGCCACGTGTCTTGTTAAACTCCCTTCCGCAAAAAAGTTTTATCCCTATTGTGGGGTCACCAGTACTGTATTTATAAATTTAAATCATATCCCCTCTCAAGCGTCTCTGAATAAGTTCAGTGCTCGCAACCTTTCCTCATAACTAATATCCTCCAGACCCTTTATTAGTTTTGTTGCCCTTCTTTGTACTCGCTCCATTTCCAGTACATTTCCAGTACATCCTTCCTAAGGACTGGTGCCCAGAACTGGACAGCATACTCCAGGTGAGGCCGGACCAGAGTCTTGTAGAGCGGCAGAATTATCATTTTATCTCTGGAGTCGATCCCCTTTTTAATGCATGTCAATATTCTGTTTGCTTTGTTAGCAGTAGCTTGACATTGCATGGCATTGCTGAGCCTATCATCTACTAGGACCTGCAGGTCCTTTTCCATCCTAGATTCCCCCAGAGGTTCTCCTCCCAGTGTATAGATTGCATTCATATTTTTGCCACCCAAATGCATTATTTTACATTTTTCTACATTGAACCTCATTTGCCATGTAGTCGCCCACACCATTAATTTGTTCAGATCTTTTTGCAAGGTTTCCACATCCTGTGGAGAAGTTATTGCCCTGCTTAGCTTAGTATCGTCTGCAAATACAGAGATTGAACTGTTTATCCCATCCTCCAGGTCATTTATGAACAAAATAAATAGGATTGGTCCAGCACAGAACCCTGGGGGACCCCACTACCCACCCCTGACCATTCCAAGTACTCCCCATTTATCACCACCCTCTGAACTCTCCCTTGTAGCCAGTTTTCAATCCATGTACTCACCCTATGGTCCATGCCAACGCACCTTATTTTGTACAGTAAACGTTTATGGGGAACTGTGTCAAATGCTTTTGCAAAATCCAGATACACCACGTCTACGGGCCTTCCTTTATCTAGATGGCAACTCACCTCCTCATAGAAGGTTAATAGATTGGTTTGGCAAGAATGATTCTTCATGAATCCATGCCGATTACGGCTAATGATACCGTTCTTATTACTAAAATATTGTATATAGTCCCTTATCACCCCCTCCAAAAGCTTGCATACAATTGATGTTAGGCTAACTGGTCTGTAATTCCCAGGGATGTATTTTTATGCATTTTTTTATTTGAATATGTAACTACCGTATATATGATGACAGCGACCAAAAAAAAAGATTTGCCAGGAGGTCCACTTATTCTTCCACCCGGAGCTGTGAAGGGGCGGGGGAATGAGAGAAAGGGAACAAGTCTCCCAAACAGGAGACCCGCATGATAGATGTCAAAACCAGCAAGGAAGAGAAAATCACCCTGCACCCTTAGAGAAAGACAGAGAAAGGTGCAACGGTCTGACAAGGTTTCCTTTTTGATCCTAGTTGAATATTATTTATATATATATATATATATATATATATATATATATATATACATACATTGATGTTTATCAAATTTCTGTATCATGTTTTGTTTTTAAATGTCTGTTAATACATTTTTCATATTTTTTATATGTTACGTCTGAGGTGTGACTCCTTAAAAGTCCCGTGGGCTACATAATTTTGATGTATACATACTATTTGAGACTGAGACACTACCTCTACTCACCTCATACCAGCTCTTTTTTTTTATGTCGAATATTGTGTAGAGTGCTGGATGTTAGGGTAAAGATGGCTGTTGGATAGCGTATTGGATGATAGGGTAAAGATAAATGTTGGGTAGAGTGTTGGATGTTAGGGTAAAGAAAGATATTGGGTAGGGTGTTGGATGTTAGGGTAAAGATAGATATTGAGTAGGGTGTTGGATGTTAGGGTAAAGATAGATATTGGGTATTGTGTTGGATATTAGGGTAAAAATGAATGTTGGGTAGAGTGTTGGATGCTATGTTAAAGATGGATATTGAGTAGGGTGTTGGATTTTAGGGTAAAAATAAATATTGGGTAGGGTGTTGGATATCACATTAAAGATTGATATTTTGTAGTGTGTTGGATGTTAAGGTAAAGATGGATATTGTGCAGGGTGTTGGATGTTAGGGTAAAGATGAATATTGGGTAGAGTGTTGGATGTTAAGGTAAAGCTCAGACAGTTATAGATGTTAGGTTGTGGGAATAAGGGTGTGGAAATGCACGCAAGGTGCTTTGGGCTTAGATAAGTTGAATGTAGAGAGTGAAGGTATCAGATGTGGGTTGTGGGATGTGCAGAAGGTACAAGTGGTCATTTATGGTGTTGATGTTGACTGATTTTGGATGCTGCCTGGTAGTTTATAGTTGTTGGATGGTGAACAGATGGTTATATACTATGGCGTGGTGGGATTTTGAAAAAGGTAGTTGATTAAATATTGTGGGGTTGTTGGGTGCTGGAGCATGTAATAGGTGGTTACCTTTTGCAGTAGTGTTAAGCGCTAGGGCAAGTAATAGGCAGTTGTGTAGGGAGGTGGTGTTGGGTGCCAGAGCAGGTTATAGAAGGTCAGGGAAAGATCTTGTTTTTTGGAAGGAGAGGTACAGGGGAGGCCAGGGGCTCAGGCTAATATAATGCTCTGAGGTCTAGAAATCATAAGCTACATTTAAGATGGCATCATTACACTACCGATGCTGCTTTCCTTATGGTATGTGCCTTGAAGGCCTGGCTCAAACCTCGGCTGTCATTATTGGGGATGAGGTTTGGATTCTAGGCAACCATGGTTTTGCAGTCCTCCAGGTTTGAATTTGCATGTGCTAGTGACTATACTGTATGTGCAATTTTAGTGCACTGCATGGCCTTTAAACCATAGTCAGTATATTTACAAGAGCCAATAATGGAGGTAATTTGATAAGCCAGCCACTTACCAGCCATTTACCAAAAAAAGGATGTACTTACAACAGCCAAATTGCCAGTTTATATTTGGACTGTTAGAGAGAGGACAGGGAGGGCACCACACAAGCACCACACATGCACCCTCTCATCATCATGGTTTAAATAAGAGCTAGGCAATCATCTACAATAAACATTGACAAACGGGCTCAAAATGAGAGGCAGAGGTGCTGCGCATGGAGATAGAAGGTCGAGAGCAGGTGCTACAGGACAAAGTGGCGGAAGGGCCATATGAAAAGTGGCTGACCAATCCAGCCATAGCAAATACAGGAAGTATTTCTGCATTTGGGACTGAACTGAAGTCTATAGTTAAGGCTGGCGTTCATTTTTAAGCCCCATCCACATGACATCAGACCTTTTGGATAAAAAAAAAAGCAATGCCAAAAAAATAAAAAAAATGAGCTCTTTTTCAAATATTTGTCAACGTAAACTATAATGTAATATGATATAATATATTGTGAGAAGCATTTGCAGTTGTCGCATTTTGTATGGGGAATTGCAACATTTCACTCTCAGCAAGGGTCTTTGTCAGTTATGCCTAAATTGTGCTCCACCGTGCAGCCAGAACGTCTTATTGAATTTACCTTGTCCAGCACAGCAGAGCTCTGGTGCATTGGCTGCAGAGGTAAGCCTGGACCTGGGACTAACGAGGGAAAGTGTTGATTACAGGAGTTCATTTTAATTTGGCCGTGCTAATACTGATTTGGGGACGAGCTTCCGAGGTTCTGTAAAAATGACAGCCTTGTCATCCCGTGATTATGACCACCTGTCCCCCCCCCCGAGCAGGGGCCAGATTTATAGGGTGCCGCATTTTAATAAAAAACACACACCTCCCCACTTGCTGCATTAGGAGATTTCAAGCAAAAACCGGGCTGGCTGAGCCGTAAATTTCCCTCTCAAGTAATAACTCATGACTAAGGCTTTCTGGTCTTTGCCTTTTCTGTGCATGGCCAATGTCCAAATAAGGCTTGGTACCCAACAGCCTCCGCAGGAGAAATGGGGCATTAACCCTTGTGGTGACACATTTCACCAGCTGCTGGTTGCCAAAAGACATAGTAAAAAGCAGACTTTTTCAATCTCTTTGGTAGTGGTAGAGGGGAGCTGGACTGGGATTTTCACGGGTAATCAAAATGTGGACAAAGTCAATACTTGAGTCTAGTTGGGCTGTATTCGGCAGCTCACCATAAAAACAGGGACTCCCCAGGAAAGGACATTCACCCTCATTCACCCAGGGGACATTTTTTTCCAAGGAGTCCCAATGAATTGGGTATAGAAAGGTGTACCCAAGACAAGACCCTAAAATTATTTTTAAGGGTTCCTTTGGGACAAAAAAAAGTTGAGATATTCAAATGCAATAGGTCAAAGAGAGCACCACATGAAAAATCCTTCCAAGTCCAAAGTCTTTGTTGCTCAAATGGTTACAAAAAGCTGGGCAAAAGACATACAATGCATTTCAGGGGTCACACAATCCCCCTCCATCAGGGCTGGAGGAAACGTTTAAACCAACCATCATTTTTACACCACTGCATCGGCGCAGCTCTCCTCCACTAGCCTGCCACAGGGCTCTGTCTTGCCACTGCAGGAGTGACAGCAGGAGCAGGACAGAGCAGTAGACACGATGATGCGGTTGGTGCTGGCGCGTCAATCCGTGCACTGTCACGAGTGGGATGGTGTCACCCCTCTGGAGGGTGTTACCCGGGTGCAGTCCGCACCCCCATAGCTACGCCACTGAGCAATCCCCCAACTATCAGAACTCAAGGGTTCCCCATCCTCGCTTACATCACAGTGCACTCCCCTTAACTCGTGTTGCTGCTGGGAAGAGGCTGGGGGCAAAGCTGGGAAGCAGAAAGTGTAGGGTCTGGAGGAGGGCCAGAGGAGCAGGATCTGGTGGTGAAGCTCTGTCTTTCTCTCTGCTGCCAACTGCTGAGACAAGGTGGGGGCGGAGACGAGGGGGGGTCCCACAGCTGCAGGAGAAGTGTGTGTGCCACATGAAATGCCCTGGCAGGCCGGTTTCAGCCTGCGGGCCTTGTGTTTGGCACGTGTGCTTTAAACATTTCCTTCAGACCTGGTAAAGGATTGTGTGGCCACCGTAACATCTTGGGTGACTTTTACCCTGCATGTTGTAACCAGCTGAACTGTAAAAACTTTGGACTCCTAATAATTTTTCATTTGGCTCTCTCTTTGACCTATTACACTTGGATAGCTCAACTTTTTTGTCCCAAAGGAACCCTTGAAATAATTTTAAGGTCTTAGGTAACCCTTGCTAGACTCAGATCATTTGGGCTCAGTGGAAAAAATGTTGCTTACATTGGTGGTCAGTGGGAAGAATGCTATCCTTACAATGGTGGTCAATGCCCCCCTTACAGACAGCTTAAAATATCATTGGTTTCATGCAGCTGGCTCTGCCAAGTTGTGTTGATCCTGGAACTGTGCAGACACCATTAAGGTTAATTAGTCACAAATCAAGGAACAGCTAAAAACCTCTAGAAGAACCATAAGATTCCACAAAACCCTTGTTGAGAATGGCTGGTGCCTTTTGGATGCTGGAATGTGACCGGATGTGTTTACAGCTTACAGAGGAGCTGCAGCGTACCAGTCACAGCACTGGAGGGACCTTGCTGGAGTGAGGAGTAAGGGGAGCATTTCTCAGGGTGGGTTTCCTGATAGAACAGTTGGGAGACAGGAACGGGACATTGTCAACCTATAGAACCTGACATCCGTTTGTTGAGACTCCCTCCCGAGCAAAGACCAGGAAGTGTCATGTATGACCTCACTTCCTGGACCGGCGCTGCCATTCTACAGGAGCTGTGCTCGGGGAAGCAGCGGATGGAATACCTTCTGTGTTCCATTTGCTATAGTGGAGTACAGAGGAGACATCCAGGGTCTAATAGACCCTGAATGTCTAATAAAGAGTACAAAACCTGGTAAGTTATGTGGACAAAGCCAGAGTATCAATGCTTATAGCATCAATATCCCATAATGTTGAAAACTAAGAACAAAGGTAGAAGATGCGGCACTTTTCAGGTGCAGAGAGAGATAACTTCACAAAAGAATACTTAAAAATAACAGTATTTATTTAATCACAAGGATAGGTTAAAAGCATTTGGACAACCATGTGTTGTCATCCATTAAACATGGGAAACCTTTTCTTTCATCACGCTTATAATTCAACAAGTTTCGGCATCCTGGCTTCTTCAGGAAAAAGGGTGATGAAATTACTGGTAAAAATGGTGAGAAATGTAGCGCTAACTAATATACACAAATATCGTGATATATGTGCCAAATAAGAATAAGTGATAAAAAAAAGACTCAAAAGTCCATCTGCAAAAAAACATCCATATACAAAAATAGTGATAAACCAGGGAAAAAAACCTCTAGCATTCAATAATGTGAAAAAGCTGGAAAATAAATGTCCAACTGTGTAAACAAAATTGTCCAACACCAGATGATAAAAATGCAAGAGCAGTGGAAATGGGAATAGAGGCAACATCAAATTGGAAAATCATCAACAACTGAATGACATATGGATGCTCTTACCGGAACGGGTGGACTCTAATGTTAGCGACATAGAGTCATATAGGCAATGTGCCACACAGGGCAGATGTATGGATATCTAGATGGTTCAGACCTCTAGGGTAGGATCCAGGGGAACCGAGGGTGACCTCCAAATCGACCTCCAATCCAAGGACTGTCAGGGTTGGATCTTGATGGTAAGTTTACCAGAACCACGTACCCACTCACATCAGGATAGTATGTGGAGAAAAACATATTGCTTCCACATAGTGCAGGTGAAAAAAGGTATTTTATTTCTAAAAACCGGCTTACAGATAAAAAGTGATCACAAATAAAATAAGGGCAATGTAGAGAGTGGTAAAACATCCCTACGCGTTTCAACCCATGGGTCTTCAACAGGGGCATAATATTACTATTAAGGCAAGCAAAAAACATAAATTAAAGTCCATATTGTCACATGACATACACTCACCCCTCTCTGCGGGAGCTCCAGCTGTGGGCTTGTAACCCCGGTCGGTGGGTGAGTGAGGCCTTCCTGGACAGACTCCCATCATTTGGAATCAGCTTTTTTGCTCCATTATCTCTGTACAACCTTGGAGGTAGGGAGCTTTTGTTGGGAACTATTGCTTGCTTGATGGGTGCAGCCTTGCCTTTTGGTGTATGTTTGATATGATTTTGACTCATGATTTTTGCTGGCCTTATCAGTAATTTCATCAATCTTTTTCCTGAAGAAGCCGGAATGGCGAAACATGTTGAATTCATAAGCATGATGAAAGAAAATGTTCTTAGTTCTCTATTAAGAGTACCTGTCACCTATATGCTATCACATAGGGGGCTATTGGTCCCCTATGTGATAGCAATTCAAATTACATAAAAATAAAAATAAAGAATAAAAATATTAAAATATAGAATATAAAAATACATAAAAAACTTAAACATAAAACAAAATCCTCTACACATATACAACAATGCATGCACATAAGGCAGAAATAGCCTGTAAAGCAGCCTTTCTCCTATAAGCTTTTTGGGAATTTAAACTGCCAAACTTAAGACTGAAATTCAGAATCATCTCGGGACATCTGAATTTATGAAGTTCAGTCCACATTTACCTTCCTCCAAATTTCAAGGTCTACTCTACTGTTTGGTGGTGAATGTTGTCTGTTCACCAGGACTGGTGGCAGAGCCTGCCATTGCCCCTTCCTCTGTTTGGGGTCTATGAGGAGTGTGAGATAGAAAACAGACCAGTGATTCTTATTTTACATTTCAAATTGAGAGAAATAAATATGAGTTGTTCTGGAAAATGTAGAAAGTTGTAAATCTAGCGTTCAGCCTCTCGATGACACCGCAGAGGGAAGAGGATGCTTGTGTTGGAAGTGTCGGGAGTTTTGTGTTATTTAACCACATCTCTGCCAACAGTCTTTGGACATACCAGGCCGCCAAATTCCTGCAGCTGTTGGGCAAAGTTTCTCTTCGAAACCGCGTGCGGGAAGAGGACCTTCTCCAGAAGCTGGTTTAAGCAGTTGATCTGCAGCAGATCCTCGCTACTTTTCACTATATAAATTACTGGTGTAAAAAATTGGTGTAAATGAAGAATGCTTTTAGAAATAGAAGTATTAATAGTTTGTTTTAACCATTTGTCTACATGCCACTTTTACCCCCTTCCTGCCCAGGCCAATTTTCAGCTTTCAGCGATGTCACACTTTGAATTGCGCGGTCATGCAACACTGCACCCATATGAAATTTTTATAATTTTTTTTTTTTACACAAATAGCGCTTTATTTTGGTGGTATTTAATCACCACTGAGTGTTTTTTTTTTTTTTTTTTGCTAAACAAACTAAAAAAGGCCGAAAATTTTGAAAAAAAAATGTTTTTTTCAAGTTTGTTCTAAAATTTTGCAAACAGATTATTTTTTCCCTTCACTGATGGGCACTGATAGGCGGCACTGAGGGGCAATGATAGGTGGCACTGATAGGTAGCACTGATGGGCGCTGATAGGTGACACTGATGGGCACTGATAGATGGCACTAATGGACACTGATAGGCTTTGGAAGGCAGCACTGACGGACACTAAAAGCCAGCACTGATAGGTGACAATAATAAGGAGGCATTAATGGGCACTGATTGGCAGCACTGATGGGCACTGATTGGCAGCACTGATGGGCACAGATTGGCAGCACTGATGAGCACTGATTGGCAGCACTGATGAGCACTGATTGGCAGCACTGTTGTGCACTGATTGCCAGCACTTGTGGGCACTGTTGGGACTGCACTGATAATCAGGACACTGATCAGGACACTGTGCCCTGATTATCAGTCCCTTTAACACAAGCCGGTTATTGTCTCTCTTCTTCTCTCCTCATGCTGTCAGCGTGAGGAAAGAAAAGCCAATAACCGGCTTGAGTTTACCTCATGATCAGCTGTCATTGGACATATCTGATCACATGGTAAAGGGCTGCTGTGATTGGCCCTTAACCCCGATCTGTGATCAGCTAAGGCCGAAGGACTCAACAATCACAGAGCATGCCGTCTGTGCACCACAGGGGGCTTGCAGACAGCATGATCTTGGGAGGACGTCCATGGACGCCCTCTCGGCAAAGTAAGCCCGCGCTGTAGTCGTTTTTTGGCTATAGCGCAGGTGTGGAGTAGTTAAGAGAATGGAAAGTAAATGAACAGAAGAGAAATCCAAATAAAATCAATATTTGGTGTGACCATCCGTTGCCTTTAAAACAGCATAAATTCTTCTAGGTACACTGACACAGTTTTTGAAGGAACTAGGTTTTTCCAAACATCTTGGAGAACTAAGCACAGATCTTCTACGGATGGCGGCTGCCTCAAATCCTTTTGTCTCTTCATGTAATCCCAGACAGACTCCATGATGTTGAGAACAGGGCTCTGTGGGGGCCAAACCATCACTTCTGGGGCTCCTTGTTCTTCTTTTCATGCATAGTTAAGTCGCTTAGCCTTGTTTCCACATCAGAGGTATGGCTTTTTGGCCACAATTCTTATATGAAGGCTGTTTCTGGCCAGACTTCTCTGGACAGTAATGGGTGTACCTAGCTGGATCCCACTGGTTTCCACCAGTTCTGGGCTGAAGGCACTGCTGGACACATCCTGATGTCAAATGGAAATAAACATGATGTGTCTTTCATCTGCTGCATTAAGTTTCCTTGGCTGACCACTGCTTCTACAGTCCTTGTGCTTCTGCAAAAGAGCTTGAACATCTTGAAACCCCAGTCTGCTTTGAAATCTCTGCCTGTGGGAGACGTTGCTGATGCAGTATAATTACCTTGTGTCTGGTTGCTGTGCTCAGTCTTGCCATGGTGTATGACCTGTGACATGAAACTGTCTTCCACAACCTCACCTTACTAGCAGAGTTTGGCTGTTCCTCACCCAGTTTTAAGCCTCCTACACAGCTGTTTCTGTTTCAGTTCATGACTGTGTTTCAACCTGCATATGAAATTGATGATCATTAGCATCTGCTTGGTATAATTAGTTAATCATACACCTGACTCTAATCCTACAAACTCCCTGACTTTGTAAAAGTGTACAAAGTGTGCAGGTGTAAGAATTGTTGCTGGTTTGAAGGCAAAGGGTAGTCACTACAAATATTGATTTGATTTTGATTTTTATTCTGTTCGCTCACTTTTCATTATGTAAATGAATAATTTTTTTGAAAGCATTCCTACTTCATAGCATTTCTTCACTCCTGCCTAAAACATTTGCACAGTACTATATAACTTAGAAATAAAAAAAGTTGCACAGCCAAGCTGACCAGGGGATTTAATTAACAATAGGGGGGTGGGGGGCAGATAACCCCCCCCCCCCATGTGAAAGAAACTCAAAGCATTTAGGCATGTAGACGTGGTGAAGACAATAAACCGAGCATCAGAATGGGGAAGAAAGGGCATTTAAGTGACTTTGAACGTGGCCTGGTTGTTGGTGCCAGACGGGCTGGTCTGAGTATTTCAAAAACTGCTGATCTACTGGGATTTTCACACACAACCATCTCTCGGGTTTACAGAGAATGGTCCGAAAAAAGAGAGCGGCAGTATTGTGGAGGAAAATGCCTTGTTGAGGTCAGAGGAGAATGGGCAGACTGGTTCCAGATGATAGAAAAAGTAACAGTAACTCAAATAACCACTCGTTACATCCAAGGTATGCAGAATACCATCTCTGAATGCACAACACATCGAACCTTGATGCAGATAGTGCCACTCCTGCCAGCTAACAGGAAACTGAGGCTACAATTTGCACAGGCTTAGCAAAATTGGACAATAAAAGATTAGAAAAATGTTGCCTGGTCTGATGAGGCTCGATTTCAGCTGCGACATTCAGATGGTGGGGTCAGAATTTGGTGTAAACAACATGAAAGCATGGATCCATCCTGCCTTGTATCACCGGTTCAGGCTGGTGGTGGGGGTGTAATGTTGGTGGGGGGGATATTTTCTTGGCACACTTTGAGCTCCTTAGTACCAATTGAGCATCGTTTAAATGCCACGGCCTACCTGAGTATTGTTGGTGACCATGTCCATCCCTTTATGACTACAGTGTCCCCATCTTCTGATGGCTCCTTCCAGCAGGATAATGCACCATGTCACAAAGCTCCGATCATCTCACCACTGGACAATGAGGTCCCTGTACTCCAATGGCCTCCAGTCACCACATCTCATCCAATAGAGCATATTCGGGATGTGTTGGATTTGCATCATGGATGTGCAGCCGACAAATCTGCAGCAACTGTGTGATGCCATCATGTCACTATGAACCAAAATCTCTGAGGAATGTTTCCAACACCTTGTTGAATCTATGCCATGAAGAATGAAGGTAATTCTGAAGGCAAAAGGGGTCCAAACCGTGACTAGAATGGTGTACCTAATAAAGTGGCCGGTGAGTGTATAGCTATATACTGCTATACAATACTTTTAATAATGCAGCAGATTTATAGGAATGCAGTGAGAATATTTCCCCTCTAAGGAATGTCGAATCTTTGCGGTGCGGTCTGAGAATTCTTCAAAGGACGCCGTTGTTTGCATCCAATCTGTGTACAATGTCTAATTTCTACTTTCCATCCATTTTCTACTTTTCCTTTTATCAGAAGTATTTATCAATTTCTACAAACTATTATTGGTGAGGTATCTAGTCACCACCGCATGCTTCTTATTTCCTGTGTAAATGCAATTTTCTGAATTACGTAAGTGGAGAAACTAACTCGCTTGTCTTCGTTTTACATACATTGTTTACATATTACTCATTAAAGCCCGATCGCATGCAGTAAAGGGCACTCAGGAGGTACGGGCTTTGTGTGGGAAGCAACGATTTCAAGAATTTAACATTATCATTAAATAGGAACTCTAGCGGTGGGAAAATCAATTTATTGGAACCAGGTTTTCATCAAAAATATTTTTCTCACTGACCATCAATGTAACTAAGCGCTCTTCCCAAATGACCCCAATGTATTGGGGCATTCTTCCTAATGGCCACCAATGTAAGGGACATTCTTTTTGCTGACTTCCAATGAAAGGGGCATTCTTCCCACTGATCACTAAGGAAAAGGGGCATTCTTCTCCTCTTCTACCAATGTAAGGGATAATATTGTCACTGACCACCAATTTAAGGAGCATTCTTCCCACTGACCACCAATCTAGGGGACATTCTCCTCATTGATCTCTAAGGAAAGGGGCATTTTCCTCATCTACCAATGTAAGGGACATTCTTCCCACTGACCACCAATATAAAGATCATTCTTCCTAATGACCACCAATAAGGAGCATTCTTCCCACCGACCACCAACGTAAGGGACATTCTTCCCACTGACCACCAATATAAGGAGCATTCTTCCCACTGACCACCAATGTAAGGACCATTCTTCCCACTCACTACTAAAATAAGGAGCATTCTTACCACTGACCACTGCTGTAAGGGGCATTCTTCTCATCCAACCATCAATGTAAGGGACATTCTCCTCACTGATCTATAAAGAAAGGGGCATTCTCCTCATCTACTTCCAATGTAAGGAGCATTCTTCCCACTGACCACCAATGTAAGGATTATTCTTCCCACTGACCAACAATATAAAGAACATTCTTCCTACTGACCACCAATGTAAGGAGCATTCTTCCTACTGACCACCAATGTAAGGATCATTCTTCCCACTGACCACCAATGTAAGGAGCATTCTTCCCACTGACCACCAATGTAAGGATCATTCTTCCCACTGACCACCAATGTAAGGAGCATTCTTCCCACTGACCACCAATGTAAGGAGCATTCTTCCTACTGACCACCAATGTAAGGAGCATTCTTCCCACTGACCACCAATGTAAGGAGCATTCTTCCCACTGACCACCAATGTAAGGATCATTCTTCCCACTGACCACCAATGTAAGGAGCATTCTTCCCACTGACCACCAATGTAAGGAGCATTCTTCCTAATGACCACCAATGTAAGGAGCATTCTTCCCACTGACCACCAATGTAAGGAGCATTCTTCCCAATGAGGACCAATATAAGGGGCATTCTTCCCACTCACCACTAAAATAAGGAGCATTCTTCCCACTGACAAACAAATGTAAGGAGCATTCTTCCTACTAACCACCAATGTAAGCAGCATTCTTCCCACTGACCACCAATGTAAGGAGCATTCTTCCTACTGACCACCAATGTAAGGAGCATTCTTCCCAATGAGGACCAATATAAGGGGCATTCTATCTACTGACCACTAAAATAAGGAGCATTCTTCCTACTGACCACCAATATAAGGAGCATGCTTTCCACTGACCGTTGTCTAAAATATGTGGGAGGCCTTTGTCACTATGAATATCTGGTCATTGCTATTATTTGTTTCATTTTATTTTCATGATTATTGTCGAAAATAATTTTGTCATACAGACAGAACAGGTTAAAAGAAATCCATTCTGGGTGTCTAACATGCTGGGTATACCACATTCTGTATACTTTTTTTTAAAATATATGTACAACTAATGCCGCGTACACACGATCGGACATTCCGACAACAAAATCCATGGATTTTTTTCCTTCGGATGTTTGCTCAAACTTGTCTTGCATACACACGGTCACACAAATGTTGTCGGAAATTCCGAACCTCAAGAACGCCGTGATGTACAACACGTATGACGGGACTAAAAAAGGAAGTTCAATAGCCAGTGCGGCTCTTCTGCTTGATTACGAGCATGCGTGGAATTTTGTGCGTCGGAATTGTGTACACACAATCCGAATTTCCGACAACGGATTTTGTTGTTGGAAAATTTGAGACCCAGCTCTCAAATTTTTGTTGTCGGAAATTCCAACAGAAAATGTCCGATGGAGCCTATACACGGTCGGAATTTCCAACAACAAGCTCCCATCAAACATTTGTTGTCGGAAATTCCGATCGTCTGTACGCGGCATTATTGTCAATGTTATCTGAGACGTAGATATAATATCTTTTGGCAGGGCTTCCCTGGGACCTGAAAATTAGTTAAAGAATTCCTCTGGGGTAAAAAAGTTGAGAAAGACTCCCCCTGTAACTAAAATCTCCATTTTCTATGGACCATCACCTTTAAAATGAACATTTAGCTATTTGTAACAAATATATTTGAACCCAACAGATTTTCATATTTGCCTTTCACACAATCAGGTTTATTTAATGGCACTCTACTATAGTTTATGACATAGATGAGATATATGAAGGTTTCCAAAAATCTTGTTTTATTGCTCAGATACAATTTATAATAAATATAATGAAAATTGCTGTGAGCCTGCAGAAGGAGACACCTCCAGCCCGATGTCACAGCAGACAACCCTCTCCTTTGTTGTGCTTCACTTGGTGTGGTCCATCCTCTCGGCGGTCTCCTCTCTGTGTAAATCAACCCTATTGCTACTTCATACTTCTCTATACCGCCTTCCTTTTTCTTTCCATCCCACATTTCTCACTCTTCCTCCCTTCCTTCCTTCCTTCCTTCCTTCCTTCCTTCCATGCTTCCTTCCTTCCTTCCTTCCTTCCTTCCTTCCTTCCTTCCTTCCTTCCTTCCTTCCTTCTCTCCCTCCTTCCTTCCCTCCCTCCTTCCTTCCTTCTCTCCTTCCTTCCTTCTTTATCTTCCTTCTTCTCTTCTTTATTTACTTTCTTCCTTTGTTCTTCTTCTGTCCTTTCTTCTTTCCTTCCTTCCTTCCTTTCTTCCATATATTCCTTTCTTTTCATCATTTTTCCTTCTCAGTTGCAAAACACATAGAAAACCAGCTACTAACTAACTTTCCATCTTTCTTTCTTTCTTTCTTTCTTTCTTTCTTTCTTTCTTTCTTTCTTTCTTTCTTTCTTTCTTTCTTTCTTTCTTTCTTTCTTTCTTTCTTTCTTTCTTTCTTTCTCCTTCCTTCTTACATTGCCCTATCCTTATTTTTCTCCTTCCTTCAATTCTTCCTTCCTTCTTCCCTTCCTTTCATTCATTCCTTCCTCCCTGCCTTCTTTTCTATCTTCTTTCTCCCTTCTTCTTTTTTTTGCTCACTCTTTTCTTCTTTCATTTCTTCTTTCCTTCCTCTTGCCTTCTGTATACTGCTTTCCTTTTTCTTTCCTCCCTACATGTCTCATTCTTTAGTATTTATTCCTTCCTTCTTTCCTTCCTTCCTTTCTTTTTTTTCTCTCACTCTTTTCTTCTCTCCTTTCTTCATTCCTTCCTCCTGCCTTCTTTTCTATCATTTTCTCCCTGCAAAACACATAGAATACCAAATCTGTACCTATATTATTTCCCCTAAACTTTCTTTCTTTCTTTCTTTCTTTCTTTCTTTCTTTCTTTCTTTCTTTCTTTCTTTCTTTCTTTCTTTCTTTCTTTCTTTCTTTCTTTCTTTCTTTCTTTCTTTCTTTCTTTCTTTCTTTCTTCCTTCCTTCCTTTCTTCCTTTCTTTCTTTCTTTTCTTTCCTATGCTTATTTTTCTTCTTCCTTCATTTCTTCTTCCTTCTTCCTTTCCTTTCAATTAAGTTCCTTCCTCCCTGCCTTATTTTCTATCTTCTTTCTCCCTTCTTCTTTCCTTCCTTTTTTTCTCTCACTCTTTTCTTCTTTCATTTCTTCTTTCCTTCCTCTTGCCTTCTCTATACTGCCTTCATTTTTCTTCACTCCCTACATGGCTCATTCTTTAGTATTCATTCCTTCCTCCTGCCTTCTTTTCTATCATTTTCTCCCTTCTTCCTCCCTTCTTAATTTTCTGTATTTTATCTTCTTCCTTCCTTCCTTCCTTCCTTCCTTCCTTCCTTCCTTCCTCCCTGCCTACCCCCCCTACCTTCTCTTCTATCTCTTCTCCTTCTTACCTTCCTAAATTTCTGTATTTTATCTTCCCCCTTCTGTCCTTATTTCCTTTCTTCCCTTCTCTCTTTAATTTCGTCTTCCTTCCTTCCTTCCTTCCTTCCTGTTGGTTTCATGAAAAAGTAAAACAAAAATATTCTTCTGAAAGTTTTTTATTCCTGGTTCAGATCTACTCAGCTGAGGAGGAACTCTCCTCACATGCAGGCCCAATTTTATCATTTTTTTCCTCCTTCACTCATCTGTTAGTCCTCATGCACATGGACGTTTACAGGCTGAAACATTTTTGGAAATAAAACCCCCAGTGCTTTATCAAGCCGGGTGCCACAGATGGAACATATAGCTGCCGATACAATAGAATGGCTGTACTCATGTAAATGCTCCTGTAAATGTCCATGTGAATGAGGCCTTAAAAGCAAGGGGAGATTATAAATAGATGGCAGAAACACTGAAATTAAAGCGGAATTTCAGTCATTTTTTCATCTTTCCATCTTTTAAATTTTCTGCCCTTGTTGTTGTTTTAACTTTGGATAGTAAAACTTTTTTTCCTGCCAGTAAATCCCTTATACAGCCCACTTCCTGTTTCTTGTCTGGTCATTAGCCTAGGCGTATGACATCATGCACAGCTCTCTCTCTCTCACTCTTGTTTGCCAGGAAGGGAGGGGGATGAGTCATAAGAGGGGCAATGAGAGCTGCAGAGCTGGAGGTGTGTGTCTGTGTAAATCCAGGAAGTGAACAGGCAGCAGCTTCAGCTGCCCACAGTTAAAATGTCTGCATTTTAGGGAGAGGGAGATTTCTGCAGCATATTTGGCAAGTACAGAATCACAGTATATAAAATAATATGCAAAGTGGTTGGAGGGAAGCTTCAGAATGGCAAAGATGTTTTTATTACAAATTATGTGAGCAGACTGCAGTTCCTCTTTAAGTCATTTCCTTGTTTCCTTGTTAATATTTCAAAAGGCCAGTCAGGGGAGTTGAAGTGTTCTTCCCCCCTCTGTCCTATGGCTTTTCTCTGGGTATTCCACCTTCAGATTGGGTTAGCCACCTTCTGTAAAATATATGCATTTTTTTTTTTATCTGACACTGAAAAAAAGTAACAAAATGAAGACAAAATATATATATATATTAAGGTAAAAAAATGGAAATAAAAAGAAAATCAGTAGAATAATCAAAATAATTAATAAGGGAGAATGGGAGGAAGGACTGACATTAAACTAATATGACCACATGACCATATTGGGTCAATACAATTGGGTTTCAAACCCAAACTCATTCCTACTTACCATCTACTTCCTGGACTGACATTGACCTAATATGGCCACATGACCATATTGGGTCAATAAAATTGGGTTCCAAACCAAGACCAAACCCAAACTCATCCTTACTCACAATTTACTTTCTGAACTGGCATTGACCTAATATGGCCACATGACCATATTAGGTCAATAAAATTGGGTTCCAAACCCAAGACCAAACCCAAACTAATCCCGACTCACCATCTACTTCCTGGACTAACATTGACCTAATATGGCCACATGACCATATTGGGTCAATAAAATTGGGTTCCAAACCCAAGACCAAACCGAAACTCCTCCTTACTCACCATTTACTTTCTGAACTGACATTGACCTAATATGGCCACATGACCATATTGGGTCAATATCATTGGGTTTCATACCCAAACTCATTCCTACTTACCATCTACTTCCTGGACTGACATTGACCTAATATGGCCACATGACCATATTAGGTCAATAAAATTGGGTTCCAAACCCAAGACCAAACCCAAACTAATCCCGACTCACCATCTACTTCCTGGACTAACATTGACCTAATATGGCCACATGACCATATTGGGTCAATAAAATTGGGTTCCAAACCAAAGACCAAACCGAAACTCCTCCTTACTCACCATTTACTTTCTGACCTGGCATTGACCTAATATGGCCACATGACCATATTGGGTCAATATCATTGGGTTTCATACCCAAACTCATTCCTACTTACCATCTACTTCCTGGACTGACATTGACCTAATATGGCCACATGACTATATTAGGTCAATAAAATTGGGTTCCAAACCCAAGACCAAACCCAAACTCATGCCTACTCACCATTTACTTTCTGAACTGGCATTGACCTAATAAGGCCACATGACCATATAGGGTCAATACCATTGGGTTTCAAACCCAAACTCATTCCTACTCACTATCTACTTCCTGGACTTACATTGACCTAATATGGCCACATGACCATATGAGATCAATAAAATTGGGTTCCAAACCCAGGACCAAACCCAAACTCATCCCTACTCACCATCTACTTCCTGGACTGACATTAACCTAATATGGCCTTGTGGCCATATTAAGCCAGTGTTGTCATGAGCATCCCTTCCCCTCTTGTGTACATGTGGCTGCGCATTTGGAGTGCAATGGCTCCTATTGATTGGCACAGCACTGACAGTTTTTTTGGGGGGGCTGGGCCGAACATGGGTTCAGACCAAAACTTAGTCAAACTCATGCTCATCCCTAGTTACAATCTTCCTGGACTGAGATGCCAACTCAGAGATGTAAATCTTGCTTCCTGTGCAATTTTTTAGCTATGTTAGCAATTGTCTGACACAGACAATTGTATCCTCTGCTGTATCCTCTCACCTTGTGACTTGCTACAAAGTTACAATGTTGCATTCTGATTACTGGGGGGGAGAGGAGACTGGGGAAATGCTTCCTCCTGCCTGCAGCAGACTGGTGACATCATCTCAGCTTAGGCAAAGTCACGTGACCGGAGCTTATTCATTTGATGATACAAGTTTCAGCTTTCATGAAAAATGATACTGTTATTGTATAATGTAACACATCAGGAATATATTCATTCAGACTTGCAAAAAAACTGAAACACCCACTTTAAGAGAACAGAAAATGAATTACCACCAATTGGAGTCTTTGAGGATGGGGAGGAGGGTGGCATGACTGACCCCATTTGAGTACAGACTCACCTGCCGTCGCCAAAAGCCCATTTCTGAAACGCAATCCTCGGTTCACATCGGCCTGCTTACGTTACCCGACCGCAGAAAGGATTTGATGTAGAATTACAGCCATAAGCTGCTATATGTTTTGGCATGGGATAAAACCAGCTCACATTCTGTCGACATTATAGGGAAACGCAGGGCACTTAAGATGTCCTCTAAGTACCAGGTGTTACGAAAATACAGCTCGCTGCTCGGATTAAACCGTTTAGCCGTGTGAAGAGTGTAATTATACTTGTGCTGTATCAGAGATATCCTGACAATGATATTTCACACTCAGGTAAGAAATGTCAAAATTGTATTTACATCCCTGCATTTATACTGGAGGCTTTTAGAGGGAAACCATATATGCTACAAAGTAAAAAAAAAACAAAAAAACGATAGATAGATAGATAGATATGGGGTTGATTTACTCAAACTGGACTGGAGAGTGCTGAATCAGGTGCAGCTGAGCATGGTAGCCAATCAGCTTCTAACTTCAGCAGATTCTAACTTCAGTAATTTTTTTTTATCTTTCCTTCTAGTAAATCTTCTGCCCTTGTTGTTTTAACCACTTCAGCCCCGGTAGGATTTACCCCCTTCCTGACCAGGCCATTTTTTGCGATACGTCACTGCGTCGCTTTACCTGACAATTTGCGCGGTCGTGAGACGTTGTACACAAACAAAATTGACGTCCTTTTTTTCCCACAAATAGAGCTTTCTTTTGGTGGTATTTGATCACCTCTGCATTTTTTTTTGGGGGGGGCTATAAACAAAAAAAAAACAGCGCCAATTTTGAAAAAAAACAATATTTTTTTTACTTTTTGTTATAATAAATATCCCCAAAAAATAAATAAATAATAATTTCTTCATCAGTTTAGGCCGATATGTATTCTTCTACATATTTCTGGTATAAAAAAAAATCGCAATAAGTGTATATTGATCAGTTTGTACAAAAGTTATAGCGTCTACAAAATAGGGGATAGATTTATGGCATTTTTATTATTTATTTATTTTTTACTAGTAATGGCGGGCAGTCAGCGATTTTTAGCAGGACTGCGACATTGCAGCGGACAGATCGGACAGTTTGGACACTTTTTTTGGGACCAGTGACACTTATACAGCGATCAGAGCTAAGAAATAGCCACTGATTACTGTATAAATGTCACTGATAGGGAAGGGGTTAACACTAGGGGGCGATCAAGGGGTTAAATGTGTTCCCTCATGTGTTTTTCTAAGACCCCTTTCACACTGAGCCACCCCAGGCATCAGCGGTAAAGCGGCGCTTTTTTAGCGCTGCTTTACCGTCGTTTTAGCAGCGCTATTCTGCCGCTAGTGGGGCGGTTTTAACCCCGTGCTATCGGCTGAAAAGGGGTTAAATCCGCCCGCAAAACGCCGCTGCAGCGGCGCTTTGCCGGCGGTATGGCGGCGCTGCCCCATTGTTTTCAATGGGCAGGAGCGGTGGAGGAGAGGTGTATTCACCGCTCCTCCACCGCTGCAAAGAAGCTGCTGGCAGGACTTCTTGTGACGCCCTGCCAGCGCAGCGCCCCAGTGTGAAAGCACTCGGGCTTTCACACTGGGTTTGCAGCTGCGGCTTTATTCAGGCGCTAAGCAGGCACTATTTTTAGCGCTGTATCTCCTGAAAAGTGCCTCCAGTGTGAAAGGGGTCTAACTGAGGGGGGGGGGGGACTGACTGGTGGAGGAGACAGATCGCTGTTCCTGATTACTAGGAAGAGCAGATCTGTCTCTCCTCTCCTGTCAGAACGAGGATCCATACCTCCCAACATTTTGAGATGGGAATGAGGGACACCTACTAACAAACGTGTGTAGGCATAGGACACGCCCCCTGCCACACCCCCTTAAAGGAGAATTAACCAAAAAAAAAGTTAATTAAATCCACAAGTGCTTTTTTTTACCACTACTATTCCTTTATATTGGCTTGTAAAATGTACAAATGCAGCCATTTAGAAATTGGGAAATACTTTTTGAAAGATAAAAAGTCCATTTTTATATACAACTATAGAAATAAGACCAAAATGAGGGACAAATGAGGAGGAAAGAGGGACAGAGGGACATTGCTCCAAATCAGGGACAGTCCCTCGAAATCTGGGACAGTTGGGAGCTATGAGGATCTGTGTGTTTACATACACACATCCCCGTTCTGGCTGTCGTGCCCGCGATCGTGGGTGGTCGTAGGTGTACGTCGGCACCTTTAAGGGCAATAGCAGGCGCACGCCTGCATGCACGGCGGGGGACCAGATGCGAGTGGCTGTAGGCTGCGATGTCTGCCGACCACGCGCATCGGGTCCCCCACCAGGCAGCAGGCGCACGCCTGCTATTGCCCTTAAAGTTGCCGACGTACACCTACGAGGATTTTCAGGATCATGTTGACCTGCCGCAGTATAATGACGATGGTTAAAGCGGAACTTCGGCCATTTTTTTTTATCTTTTCATCTATTAAATCTTCTGCCTTTGTTGTTGTTTTAACTTTGGATAGTAAAAAACATTTTTTCTGCCAGTAAATCCCTTATACAGCCCACTTCCTGTTTCTTGTCTGGTCATTAGCCTAGGCTTATGACATCATGCACAGCTCTCTCACTCTCGTGAGAGTTTGCCAGGAAGGGAGGGGGGAATGAGCCATAAGAGGGCCAATGAGAGCTGCAGAGCTGGAGGTGTGCCTCTGTGTGTCTGTGTAAATCCAGGAAGTGAACAGGCAGCAGCTTCAGCTGACCACAGTTAAAATGGCTGCAGCCAGACTCAGTGGTGGGAGATTTCTGCAGCATATTTGGCAGGTACAGAATCACAGTATATATAAAATAATATGCAAAGTGGTTGGAGGGAAGCTTCAGAATGGCAAAGATGCTTTTATTACAAATTATGTGAGCAGACTGCAGTTCCTCTTTAAGCTTTGACAAAAAAAAATGTAAGCTGATTTGTTTCTATACACAGTTGCACCAGATTTTGCACTCTCCAGGTTTAGTAAATTAACCTCAATGTGTGTATATAATAAAGTAACAACTGGTGTACCACACTCCTCAATCTGTCTAAGCCAGGATCAGCCATTAGCCGCGCGTTCCCGTGCGGTGCAATTTTGCAGCTCATTCATTTGAATGGGCGTCCAATTGCACCGGAAAGCAGTAAAAGTAGTGCATGTACTACTTTTCAAAAGCGTGCCACACCGAATCGCATGCTACTGCAGCACCATGAAATTTGGCGCCTGCAAATGCACAGCGTTTGCGACCTGAGTTTGGGGTGCCAGTAGCATTGTATTGGCAACTGCAGCAGATCCCAAAGGCAGAGCAGTTTGAGCGCGGTTTCGGGAAAAGGTGCACAGCACAAGTGCCCCCTGTAGCAAGCGGTTTGCTAAGGGGACACTACGGGGATAAAGCCAGGAGCACGGGTGGGCAGGGCCATCTTTAACACAGGGCCAAAGGGGCAGCTGCCCCGGGCCCAGACATTGTTATGGGGCCCAAAGCAGCCGCCCCTTGAGCCCACACTGCCCGCGAATAGTTGATAAGTGGAATTTGGGAGGGCCCAAGAAAATGTTTTCCCAGGGTCCAATCAATATTAAAGATGGCCCTGCAGGTGGGGGACCCCAAAAGAGAAGGATCAGGGCTGCTCTGTGCAAAACCATTGTACAGAGTAGGTAAGTATGACATGTTTATTATTTAAAAAAAAAAAAATTGCTTTAGAATCACTTTAATATGCGTTAACTATATAAATGCAGAAAAAAAATTATAATTACTGTACCTACACCATACACAATACTTTATACAAGAGTCAATGGACTGGACCGTACATACTGTACACTTACAATAGTTAAAAAAAACATTATAACTACACTCTATATAATATAAATACAGTGCACACCATAAGAAAGGCTATAGAAAGTACGTTTAGTTGAATATAAACCCCTAGTGCCCTATCTCTGCATGCGGCCCTTTGATACTTGTTATGTGGCCCTCAGCCCCAGTAGTCAGTAGTGAGAATGGGCGCATTGATTCAAAAAGTGGCTGTAACATAGCTCTCAACTGTCCCTGATTTCGAGGGACTGTCCCTGATTTGGAGCAATGTCCCTTTTTCCTCCTCATTTGTCCCTCATTTTAGTCTGATCTATATAGTTTATAAAATGCACTATTTAACTTTCAAAAAGTGTTTCCGAGTGCTAAACCTTGTATCCAATTTTTAAATTGCTGCATTTGAAAATTTCAAAAGTCAGTATAAAGAAATAGTAGTGGTAAAAAAAAAAAAAGCTCTTGTGATTTTAACTAATACTTTTTTTTTTTTTGTACAATTCTCCTTTAAGGGGCGTGGCAAGGGGTGTGTGCTATGTCTACATACTTTGCTAATAGGTGTCCCTCATTCCCATCTCAAAAGGTAGGGAGGTATACTACTGCTATAAACAGGGGCGGACTGACAACCTATGGGGCCCCTGGGCAATAGGAGATTATGGGGCCCCCGGGCAATAAGAGAATATTATGGGGCCCCTGGGCAATAGAAGATTATGGGGCCCCCAGGCAATAGGAGAATATTATGGGGCCCCTGGGCAATAGAAGATTATGGGGCCCCCAGGCAATAGATTATGGGGCCACACAGTGTACACACACACATACGGTATACACACACAGACACACAATATACACACACAGTATACACACACAGAATACACATACACACACATTTTTACATACTGTCCCTGGTTTTATTGAGGCTGGCAACCCTGATGGGGCCCCTTAGTGGCATTGGGGCCCTCGGGCAGTGCCCGAGTGCCCGAATGGTCAGTCCGCCCCTGGCTATAAACAATACTGCAGCTATTTATTCACTACTGTCTACACCAGGGGTGCTCAAACTTTTGAAGTGCGAGGATCACTTAAAGTGGAGCTCCACCCAAAAAGAGGAGGCCCTGCTTGTTTGCTCCCCCACCCCTTTTCTGCTGCCACATTTTGCACCTTTCGGGGGGAAAGGGGAGCGGATACCAGTCAAAACCAGGTACCCACCTCCGGGGAAGATCGCCACAATCGGTGTGCAACGATGTACGAAATTTCTGGTCCCCCCCCCCCCTAACCCTATGCCTGCTGGGAGACACACAGGTCCTAGAAGACAGCAAGTTCATTCAAAAAGTGCATCGCGACTCGCAGGAGGAAACAGGCTGTGAAGCCGCAAAGGCTTCCCTTAGTGAAGATGCCGGCGCCTGCACCCTGAGCTGTGGACGGATTGGCTTGCGGTGCCGACATCGCGGGATCCCTGGACAGGTAAGTGTCCTCCTGTTAAAAGTCAGCAGCTACAGTATTTGTAGTTACTGACTTTTCTTCTTTTTTTTTTTTTTTTACATGCTGGAATAAATTTTACAGGCCACAATAAACAATGGGGTTTTACCGCCCCCCAAACCACAAATGTAAACAAGCCCTTACTGTCCTAAGCCTCCTATAAGGCTGCATTCACACTGATGTGCTGCGGGCTACGGCGGTGCACCTGCGGCTTTCCTGCGGGTCAGCTGCACTGAGCCATAGATTTTTATTACATCTCGCGGGTGTGGTGCTCTTTCAGAAAACGCACCAAACTAGCAGGGCATAATATAAGTCTATGGCTCAGTGCAGCTGACCCTCAGGAAAGCCACAGGTTAACTGCACTGCACCTGCGGATCAGTGTAAAAACAGCCTAATAACCCTTCATTTATAAGTGCTAAGGCTACTTTCACACTGAGGCGCTTTTCAGGCGCTTTCACGCTAAAAAAACAAAGGCACCGGAAAAGCTCACGAAAACTGATTTCCATTAAAATCAATGAATGCTTTTACACTGAAGCAGTGTGCTGGCAGGGCGGTGAAAAACCGCCCCTCTCTATTGAAATTAATGGAAAGCTCCTCAAAAGCGCCTGAAAAGCGCCTCAGACCCCTTTCACACTGGAGGCATTTTTCAGGCGCTTTAGCGCTAAAAATAGCGCCTGTAAAGCGCCTGAATGCCTCACCTGCAATCCCAGTGTGAAAGTCCTGCAAGCAGCATCTTTGAGGCTCTGCTTTAGGAGTGGTGTACACACCTCTCCTAAAGCGCCCCTGCCCATTGCCCATTGAAATGTGCGGCGCTGCCCATTGAAATCAATCGGCAGCGCCGCCGAAGCGCCTGCAAAGCGCCTTGGCAGCGACCCTTTTTGCAGGCGCTTTTAACCCCTTATTTGGCCGCTAGTGGGAGTTAAAAGCGCCTCACTAGCGGCCGAAAAGCACCTCTAAAACGACAGTAAAGCGCCGCTAAAACTAGCGGCGCTTCACCGCTGATGCCCCTGCTCTGTCAGTGTGAAAGGGGCCTAAAGTGCTAAAAATAGCGCCTGTAAAGCGCCTGAAAAACGCCTCCCCTGCAGCCCCAGTGTGAAAGTCCTCAGACGCGGTGCGCTTGCAGGACGGGAAAAAAAGTCCTGCAAGCAGAATCTTTGGGTCGTTTATTCACCGCTCCTAAAACGCCCCCGCCATTGAAATCAATGGCCAGCGCTGCCGAAGCTCCCGCAAAGCGATTCGGCAGTGGCGCTTTGCGGGTGCTTTTAACCCTTTTTCGGCTGCTAGTGAGGGTTAAAAGCAGCCGGGGGCCATGGGTTTCGCACCCCTAGTCTACACCATAAGAAGACTATGAATACAAAGAACTACACACAGTACCCTTACCTTTACCATATAAAGGCTGTACACAATACTACACCTAAACCCAAAATCAGACAGTTCCGATGATGGTAATGCACAATCTAGCTTCAGTTATAATAGCACCCACAGCCACAGTACCAGACAATGCCATAAAGCAGTAATAAACAGCATAGAAAAAGAAATATAGGACCAGGAAGTTTAGGTCATAATGTGCTAGTCTGCATCGCAAAAACGAAGCCCTCAAGGCGTGCTGTCACCGCTGAAGGCACTTCCATCTTCACCCGATCTTCATTCCGGGTTCACAGGGTTTCGGCGATAATAATGCCTGAGCCGGCAATGCATGGCTGTTTACGGCACGGGTCTGAAGGAACGGCACGGGTATGCTAGTCCTTCAGAGCTCAAGCGCCGGTGACGTCACTGGCTGCAAATAAAGTGAATATCTCCTAAATGGTGCGTGTTTAGGAGATATTTACTGTACCAATAGGTAAAAATCATACAAGAGAGTTTACTCCCACTTTAATGCAGTGTACCGTAGCCTCCCTAGCGGTTTTCCCGAGTGTGGCTCGGGGTTAAATTTCAGCACCATTAGCGGTAACCCCAAGCCACACTCAGGATTACATCTCAGGATACTGGTGCAGTGTTACTTACCTTGTCCCCAGGATCCTGCGATGTCCCCTCACTATGTCTGCGGGCTCCGTCCTCTGCCCTGATGTCCTGTGTGCCGGGCTCCGTTCCCTGCGAGCGTCGCAACGCACGGGGGGTGGAGCCTGGCGGCAAATTCAAAAAAGTGAAAATACATAATACATACAGTACTGTAATCTTACAGATTACAGTACTGTATGAAATCATTCCACATCCCTTTTGTCCCCAGTGCTTTGTCCAGTCCCCTGCATGCAGTTTTATATGATATACACTGTTCTTTCTGCCTGGAAACTGGAGATTGTCCATAGCAACCAAAAAGTGTCCCTTTACGTCAAAAGTGGTTTTAGACCGGCTAGAAAACAGCGATACTAAATTAGATCACTTGCAGAATTGAGCGATAGTGAATTGTGGGGAAATTGATTTTATTATTATTATTTTTTTTTTATTATTATTATATATAATTATTTATATTTATTTATTATATTATAATTTATGATTTTGTGTTTCAAACTTCATCATACCCGGGATATGTACTAGACTCTTGGTGGACAGATTTAAATGTGTTATTGCTAAGATTTACAGGCCTACAATATAAAACGCCAAATTTCTATGCAAAATAATTGTACCGCTTTGAGATGCAAAAATCTGAAATAATCGAACCGCCAGGGAGGTTTTTAAAGTGGTTGTAAACCGAGTTACACCACTTTTACCTACAAATAAGCCTATAACAAGGCTTACCTGTAGGTACTGGAAATATCTCCTAAACCTGCACAGTTTAGGAGATATTCACCACATACGCTTGCATCGACGTCATCGGCGCATGGGCACTGAGGAAAGGGCACGATTGTGCCGTTTCTAAAGGGCCCGTGCAGTGACCGCGAGAGTGACGTCACGCGACTTCGGCCAGTCACAGAGCTGGAGTGCACGGCCCCGGAAGGAAGGAGGGTGAAGATGGATGCGCCCACCAGCAGGGACAGCGGGGACGTCACGGGCTTCGTTTGCCGGTAAGTGCAACATAATGGGCTAGTATGCGATGCATACTAACCCATTATGCTTTTACTTTGCAGGGGAAAAAAAAGGAAGTAAAACCCATCAGGGTTTACTGAATTACTTCTTCTTTACAGTTATCACAACTCCTCAGGTTGATTTATTAAAGGAGTAGAACATGTCCTCTTTCCAAAGAGTGACTTTAAGGGCCCATTCACAACAGAAACCGCGTGATTACTGCATTTTGGTTTTTTTTGTTTTCTTTTTTTCGCATTTGCAGTGAATTTTTCCTAAGCTTGCATTTTTGAGGTCACTTCTGTCTGCATTTTCTCAAGTTTCTGTGCAACTGCATTGTGAAAAAATGCGGTTTGCTTTACTTTGCACTGCACCATAATGGTGTGAACTCTGCCCGTAGGATAACCTGAACTTTGGGCTGTCTATGCAGTAGGAATATATTCAGAAAAGCATCCAGCTGCATCTGCTGCGAATGCCCCCCCTAGGGAAGAAGGGGACTTCCATTATCCAATCATTCAGAAATCATTTCTTAATCTAGATGTATTTCCTTGTACATGACTGGGTATTCTGCGCAAAGTGAATTTTTACTGACCTTCACCTTATCCGCATAGCTAAAGGAAAGTTTACTTTGTAAAATTAACATGCTCTACTCCTTTAGTAAATCAATGGGGGTTATTTACGAAAAGGCAAATCCACTTTGCGCTACAAGTGCAAATTACAAGTGCAAAGTGCACTTGAAATTGCACTGAAAGTGCACTTGGAAGTGCAGTCTCTGAAAATCTGAGGGGTAGATCTGAAATGAGGGGAAGCTCTGCTGATTTTATTATCCTATCATGTGCAAGCTAAAATGCTGTTTTTTATTTTCCTTGCATGTCCCCCTCGGATCTACAGCGACTGCACTTCCAAGTGCACTTTCAGTGCAATTTCAAGTGCACTTTGCACTTGTAGTTTGCACTTGTAGTGCAAAGTGGATTTGCCTTTAGTAAATAACCCCCAATGAGTCTTTACAGGAGTGGAGGCTGTCCTCCTAGCAAGCGTATGCCAGCAAATAAAGCAAATAAGGTGAAGCTGTGTGTACCTTGAATGTGCTTCACCTTATTTATTAACCATTCGCCTTCTTTAGTGAACAGTTGGGATTATTTACTAAAGCTGCAGAGTGCAAAATCTGGTGCAGCTCTGGATAGAAACAAACCAGCTTTCAGGTTTTATTGTCAAAGCTTAATTGAACAAGTTGAAGTTAAAAGCTAATTGGCTACCATGCACAGCTGCACCAAATTCTGCTTGCACCAGTTTTAGTAAATTTAGTAAATGACCTCTCCAGGTCATTGGTATTGGCTGAACAGAAAGCTTCCAAAGATCTTCTCCTTTAAAGGCCATTTTAGACCATTTAAAGGGTTTTCACCTTTTATATCCACCGCACTGTTTTATCTACAATATATAAAATACTAAATATAATACTATTCCTGTCGTTAAACACTTTGCATTATACTCTTACCTGTACTCTTATTTTATACAGACTACACAGTATATTACCTACTCTGTATAAATTGTAGAGAGCCTCGTTAGAAGCAGTGAATTACATAGTTACATAGTAGGTGAGGTTGAAAAAAGACACAAGTCCATCAAGTCCAACCTATGTGTGTGATTTTATGTCAGTATTACATTGTATATCCCTGTATGTTGCAGTCGTTCAGGTGCTGATCTAAAAGTTTTTTGAAACTATCAATGCCCCCCGCTGAGACCACTGCCTGTGGAAGGGAATTCCACATCCTTGCCGCTCTTACAGTAAAGAACCCTCTACGCCATTTAAGGTTAAACCTCTTTTCTTCTAATTTTAATGAGTGGCTACGTGCCTTATTAAACTCCCTTCCGAAAAAAAGTTTTATCCCTATTGTGGGGTCACCCGTACGGTATTTGTAAATTTAAACCATATCCCCTCTCAAGTGTCTCTTCTCCAGAGAGAATAAGTTCAGTGCTCGCAACCTTTCCTCATAACTAATATCCTCCAGACCCTTTATTAGCTTTGTTGCCCTTCTATGTACTCGCTCCATTTCCAGCACATCCTTCCTGAGGACTGGTGCCCAGAACTGGACAATATACTCCAGGTGAGGCCAGACCAGAGTCTTGTAGAGCCGGAGAATTATCGCTTTATTACTTGTACCAGCCAATCAGAAATCATTGTTCATTGGTTTGCTCACTCCAGACTCTTGAAAGCTGAGCTATGATTGGCTAGCATGATCTGCTGGTTGCACTATGTAGCACACAGAGCAGGTACAACACTCATCTAACCAGAAGTGGTGCTTCAATATGCCCCATCCCCAGCCAGAGGAGTAAATTTTGTTCTGGCCCACATCCCACAGGGACAAAGACAGCTCTCTAAACTCCAAGCTGGAGATTTATAACCAGCTATTAGGAATGTTTTATTACCCTTACGTATTAGGAGAAATTTATTTCTGTTACTGGTGCATGAAATGCCACTGGAGTATGAATGTGAGCATGATAGGATCGTTGTGCCTTCACTGTACAGTTCAATATTACAAATGCTTACAAAGATACAATAAAACTTAAACATTTTTAAATAATAAAAAACTAAAGGTTTCAGCATCATATTTACATTTATTGTTGTTGTGTACAGTACCAACAGCCGCACTTTTTGGAAGATTTTGCTGTATTAAATAACAATAAAACATTTACATTTTAACAGTAAATCTAAATTTCTTGCCCAAAGAACTTACACTCTAAGGAAAAAGGGTTATATCACTATATGAAATAGCTATCAGATATCCCAATTTCACATCAAACTCAATACACTTCTTATATGAGTCTTAACCGCTTACCCTATACAGAGGAACAGACAGTGGAGAGGGATAGATAGATAGATAGATAGATAGATAGATAGATAGATAGATAGATAGATAGATAGATAGATAGATAGATAGATAGATAGATAGATAGATAGATAGATAGATAGATAGATAGAAAAAAAAAAAACAGGGACTGATATGATAGAGGGATAAGTAGATGGATAGATAGATCATTTTAGAGAAATTGAGTAGAATGATCACCCTTTGGAAAAGCTTTGAAGCAATCCCCCAATTGCTCCAGTAAAATAGATAGATAAACATAGACAGAAAAACAGGGAGAGAGTGATGAGAGGGGGGATAGATAGATAGATAGATAGATAGATAGATAGATAGATAGATAGATAGATAGATAGATAGATAGATAGATAGATAGATAGATAGATAGATAGATAGATAAAAGGAGACATACATGAGAGAGGGATAGGTAGATGAATAGATAAATGTTTTTAGAGAAATTGTATAAATTGATCACCCTCTGGAAAAGCTTTTGGAGCAATCTCCCCATTGGTTCAGGAAAATAGATAGATAGATAGATAGATAGATAGATAGATAGATAGATAGATAGATAGATAGATAGATAGATAGAAAAAAAAACAGAGATGGATATGAGAGAGGGATAAGTAGATGGATAGATAGATCATTTTAGAGAAATTGAATAAAATGATCATCCTTTGGAAAAGCTTTGAAGCAATCCCCCAATTGCTCCAGGAAAATAGATAGATAGATAGATAGATAGATAGATAGATAGATAGATAGATAGATAGATAGATAGATAGATAGATAGATAGATAGATAGATAATTTTTGAAAGAGAAGAAACAGAGCGAGGAGAGGGGGATAGATAGCTAGAGAGAGAGAGATAGATAGAATATATTTTATATCTGCACAGACCTACACAAGGAACTGGCGATTAATTCTTCTAAACGTTTAAGTTTATCTATCTCCTTATTTAACAGGCAATGGTTGGTCTGGTGACCCCGGCACTAACAATTCTGTCTCTCCTGTGTGTATGGACCCCTCTCACATGTCGCGCAATCTGCGTCATTATATTAATGTCCAAATCTAATTTACCAGAAAGACGTGTTGTTTTAAATTGGGACGTCAATCCTCTTCTCCTTCCTTTCTTCTCCTCTCCCCTTTCTTCTCCTAATGTCCACATCTGCCCCTTCCTTCCATTATAACACCTTACCGACCGACTAGTCTTATTTTATATCATTTACCGGGAATCTGGTTAAAGACTTTCAGTGTTCTGGGCTATTTATCAGACTGGGAAATAGCCAGATAAATCTACATTTCGCTGAAGAGTTAAAACTACCCACAGGATCCTCTCCTCTCTATCTACCCTGCGATAGCAGCTCAGCGACTTTTCGCTTTCATTCCCAAAATGCTGCGCCAGAGCGATAATTTTGTGCGCTGTATATCACAACAAATTATTAGCGAATGTATGAAGTTTGCATGCAGCTTGTTCAGATCGCCCAATGCAAGAGATCGCTATACAGACCCGCTGCAGGAAAGACCACACGATCCTAACAAAACAATGTGATTTTTATTAACTTCAACATCTATAGAGGTTTTAGCAACATTTATTCACTCTACTTTTATATCTGTATTTAAAATAATCGGTCCCATGAGATTTTTTTTTGTTTGTTTTATACCTTTTTTCTATTTTAATTAGTTTTCTACTACTAATAAAATCGTTTTTACTCATTTGAATGGGTTTTGTTTTCATGCCTCTGTGGGGCTAGAAATGACGATGCCCAAAAGAGCACTTTGTCTTCTGAAAATTAATTAACTATTAAATGTTTCATTTAGGGCAGATTTTGTTATTATTATTATTATTACTATGATTGTTATTTTTATCTGTTAAAAATAACAACAAAAACAATAATAACAAGAGTACTATTATTATTATTATTATTATTATTATTAATAATAATAATAATAATCTGACTAATAATAATATTAATAGCCATCTAATAATATGAATAATAATTTATTAATATCGAAATCATTTCGATCAAACTTGAAGCTCTTTTATTTAGCTACTGTAGAAATACAAGCTCCGGGGTTTTAAAAACAAATTAGGCATATTTTCTGAGAAATAGTAAAGGATAAACTAAATATAATTAGTGTCAGCTGGATTTAACTAATTGATTAAAAAGTACATAAAAGTATCATTTCAACTTTTGTCTCAACAACTAGTAAAATAAAGCCCTAGACTTCTACAAAGCAAGCCATGGGTGTTATTTACGAAAGGCAAATCCACTTTGCACTACAAGTGAAAACTACAAGTGCAAAGTGCACTTGGAAGTGCAGTCGCTGTAAATCTGGAGGGTAGATCCGAAATAAGGGGAAGCTCTGCTGATTTTATTATCCAACAGTCGCTGTAAATCTGAGGGGGAGATCTGAAATGAGGGGAAGCTCTGCTGATTTTATTATCCAAACATGTACAAGCTAAAATGCTGTTTTTTATTTTCCTTGCATGTCCCCCTCGGATCTACAGCGACTGCACTTCCAAGTGCACTTTCAGTGCAACTTCAAGTGCAAAGTGGATTTGCCTTTATTAAATAACCCCCTATGCACCTTTTTAGGGAATAAAAAAAAGGATTAACTAATTAGGATATACGAATAATAAGGATATTAAACGGCACATTACTAATGTACACAAGTATTTTGAGAATGAATACATTATTAATTAACTATATATATATATATATATATATATATATATATATATATATATATATATATATATATATATATATATATATATATATATATATATATATATATATATATATATATATATATATATAGTTAATTAATAATGTATTCATTCTCAAAATACTTATATATATATATATTGTTTCGATCTTTTAGTCAACTGCTGCTATGGACCTTTAATATTGAAAAGCAAATGAGAAACCTTTTTTCTGAAAATGAAGGATTGCCTAATTATGATACTTTCAATGCAAAAGATACAAGTATTTTAAAAAAAGTATGATTTTAACTTGTGTCTCAACAGCTACTATAGAACACTTTTTTTACAGCATAAATTATAAACCTTTTACTCTGAGAGTTAATAAAGGAATAACTAATTATGAGATGTATAATGCAAACTACACTTAACTAGCTAATAAAAGTATTTAAGAGTATCATGTTTCCTTGTGTCTCAGCAACTGCAATAGAACTACAAGTCCCCAAAACACATTATAAACTTTTTTTTTCCTCTAATGATTATTTAATTAATAAAATGTATCATGTCAACAAGACTTCACTTACAGTATTAATACAAATATCCTTTTAACCAGGAGCTGCAACAGAACTGCAAAGTTCAGGCTGAATCTGCATTGTTATTAGAGAAAGAATAACTTTGTCACAGTAAGCTCTCATTTAAACCAGACTCAACCAACAGCTTGCCATCTGCTGGAGAACCACAAGAGCCAGCAGATTTTAAAAAGCTGAAGAATCTCATCTCAAAGGGACCCTGTTATGTTGCAGTATGGAGATTCCCTGTAAACCTAGTTCTTTCAGCTTACTAACAAAAAAGTGTTTGTGTTTTTGTTTTGTTTTTAAGGATTGCATTGTAGGCTGGTCTTTGTAGTCCTACAGTAGCTGCAGAGCCTAGCTTTGATTTAAACTAAAAATAGGTTTATTTTAGCAGGAATTTGGAGCTTCAAGTTTTTGTTTGGTTTGGCAAGGACTGTAAGTAAGATAATAATATTGATCTGAATGATCTGGGAGGCAGTGGCTCATTCCTTCTTGGCATCCCCTGCTGCCCTGTAGCTGTGCCATTAGTAGAGGATAGTGGGCTAGTGAGTGATACTCACCCAGTCCTGGGAGAGGAAAGATTTGTGCAGTTACAGAGCAGGGAAAAGACTCTGCAGTCTCCTTCTCAGCAGCCTGGGAACAAGGAAAGCCCCCATCTGATTTGGCTTTTATTAAACCCTGGGAGAAATACGGATTGAATTAACCAGGGAGTAGAGAGGAGAGGGAGAGAGGGGAGTTTGCTTTGGCTGTGGTTACAAAGCAGTCTCAAGTCCAGCGGCCTCTCTAATTGCAAGCTCTTGGGGACAAAAACAGCTCCTCCTGACTGTCTGCACCCTAAACAATACACCGTTTATTTATTATAATGGAAATATGTGTATTTTGTGTAATAACACGTTTTAAATTATTGTTTAAGATGAATTAAGTTCAGGTGTATTGAATTAAAATTCAAGGAGGTAAGGCCAGTAAAAGTTTCTTCCAGCAGAAGTCCAAGTCTAATGTTTGTGCTGTAAGTCAGATCCTAGTATTTATGTAGTATTTTTCTATTAGAAAATAAACCATATATAATTTCCATAGCATTTCAATAATATTTATTGTAAATTTCAGTGTGCCCCCCCCCCCCCCCCTTTTATATCAGGTTTCCCCATCAGAGGGCCTTCTTATATTAGCTTAGATCAGGTGTCCCCATTAGAGCAACCCCTTACATCAGGTGTCCCCATCACAGTGCCCTCTACATCAAGTGTCCCCATCTGGGTACCCCCTCATCAAGTGTCTCTATTCATCAGGTGTCCCCATCACAGTGCCTTCTTACATCAGGTGTCCCCATCACAGTGCCTTCTTACATCAGGTGTCCCCATCACAGTGCCTTCTTACATCAGGTGTCCCCATCACAGTGCCTTCTTACATCAGGTGTCCCCATCACAGTGCCTTCTACATCAAGTGTCCCCATCAGGATACCCCCTCATCAGGTGTCTCCATTCATCAGATGTCCCCATCACAGTGCCTTCTTACATCAGGTCTCCCCATTACAGTGTCCCTTTTACATCAGGTGTCCCCATCACAGTGTCCCCATACATAAGGTGTTTCCATCACAGTGCCATCTTACATCAGGTGTTCCCATCACAGTGTCCTTATTCATCAGGTGTCCCCATCACAGTAACCCTTACATTAGGTGTCCCCAATCACAGTATTCCTTACTTCAGGTGCCCCATCACAGTGTCCCCTTTCATTAGGTGCCTCTTTCATCAGGTCTAAGGTGTCCCCAACAAAGTGTCTCCTTATATCAGGTGTCGCCATCACAGTGTCCCCTTTTATCATGTGTCCCAATTACAGTGTCCCCTTTCATTAGGTGTACCCAACAAAATGTCACCTTACATCAGGTGTCCCCATCACAGTGCTCTCTACATCTGGTATCCCCATCAGGATACCCCCTTATCAGGTGTCACCATCACAGTGTCCCTTACATCGGGAGTCCCCATCACAGTGCCCCCTTACATCAGGTGTCTCCATTTCAGTGTACTCTTATCAGGTTTCCCCATTTCAGTGTCCTCTTATATCAGGTGTCCCCATTTCAGTGTCCTCTTATATCAGGTGTCCCCATCACAGTGTCTTCTTACATCAGGTGTCCCCGTCACAGTGCTCTCTACATCTGGTGTCCCCATCAGGATACCCCTTTATCAGGTGTCCCCATCACAGTGTCCTCTTACATCAGGGGTCCCCATCTCAGTGTCCTCTTACATCAGGAGTCCCCATCACATTGCCCCATTTCTTTAGATGTCCCCATCATAGTGTGCTCTTTTATCAGGTGTCCCCATCACAGTGTCCTCTTTCATCAGGTGTCCTCAGCACAGTGTCCCCTTACATCGATTGTTTCCCTCACAGTGCCGTCTTACATCAGGTGTCCCCATCTCAGTGTCCTCTTACATCAGATGTCCCCTTTCATCCCCATCACAGAGTCCCCTTACATTAGGTGTCCCCATCACCGATTCCCCATACTGTACATCAGGTGTCCCCATCAAAATGCCCCCTTACTTGCACATGCCTAAGAAACATATATAACAAAAAAAAAAGAATGTAGATTCCTTTTTATACTCTGTTGTGCATCACTGTTGTTTAAAATGGTCATCTAACCTAGCAATAAAGAGTGAATATATTGCAGTATACCAGCCCTTAGATGTGGTGGCTGAATTAGCTTTCTTTTTTTCAGCTTTTTATATTTTATTTTTACCAGATGATCCTGCCAGTAACACACTTTCTGTCCCAGGGTGACAACGCCCACTGTACTGTATCTATGGAGGGGCAGCGTTGTCATTCTGGAACAGGAAGTGTTTAGGATTACAAAATCACATCTTTCCCTTTTTCCCTTTTTATAAAATAGGGGGAGGGTGTTCTGTAGATTGCAGAGAGAGCAGGGAACAATGCGATAACAGTAATGCAGGCAGAGGGCACCGGAAGTTATGAGCTCCCTGGATTTTTGCCAGGATTAACAGGTATTTTTGACAGTTATCAAACAGATAAAAAAAAAAAAGCTTTCAATGGAAATATAATAAACTAAAAAGAAGGAAAATAAGAGAAGTTAATTATTAGGACTGGGATTAATATTTACAGATATATCCAGTAAGGTATAGAACAGGGCTCACCAAACTATGGCCCCGCGGGACACATCTGGCCCACTACAAGATTTTGCCCGGCCCACAGTTAGATTCAGTGGCATATTCTTAATGTGGACTGATTGAGCATTAAGGTCAGTAGAGGCCTCCCATGGTCTCTGTTTCTGATGTAAGGGGGAACTATGATGTGTGACTCTGATATATGGGGGACCATGAAGTAAGAGGGAACTCTGATGTGGACTCTGATGTGAGGGTGTGAGGTGGATTCTAAAAGGGACTCTAATGTATGGGGGAACTCTGATGGGGACCCTGATGTAAGGGGGAACTCTGATGGGGACCCTGATGTAAGGGGGAACTCTGATGGGGACCCTGATGTAGGGGGGAAACTCTGATGGGGACCCTGATGTAACATGGAACTCTGAGGAGGACCCTAATATATGGGGGTAATCTAATGGGGACCCTGATATACGAGGGAATTCTGATGTGGACTCTGATGTAAGGGGTGAATCAAACGGGGACCCTATTATAAAGGGGAACTCTGATGGGGGACCCTGATTTAGGTTGGACTGTGATGGGGGCCCTGATATTAGGGGGTAATGCTGATGGGGACCCTGACATAAGGGGAAACTCTGATGGTGATCCTGATGTTAGGGGAAACTCTGATGGGGACCCTGATGCAAGGGGGGAACTCTGATGGGGACCTTGATGTAAGGGAGAACTCTGATGGGGTCCCTGACATAAGGGGGAACTCTGACGGTGACCCCTGGTGTAAGGGTAAACCTCTGATGGTGATCCTGATGTAAGGGGGAACTCTGATGGGGACCCTGACATAAGGGGGAACTCTTATGGGGACCCTGACATAAGGGGGAACCACTGATAGGGACCCTGTTGTAAGGGGGGAGATCTGATGGGGACCCTGATGTAAGTGGGTAATTCTGATGGGGACCCTGATGTAAGGGGGAATTCTGATGGGGACCCCTGACATAAGGAGGAACTGTGATGTAGGGTGGATTTTTTCATCCATGAAACAATTGTAAAATATACCATCTGGCCCTCATACTGAATAGTTTGGAGATCCCTATAGAACAATGTATACATGGCAGACAATCATGTGAGCTGATCAAAGCAAATTGAGTTCTGATTGGCTGAGGCGGATTAATGCCTTCTACATATCTCTTTACTCTTCTCCTTGCATGTATTAAATCTGTATCTCTTTATGAAGTCCCCATGCTGGGCACATATGTACTTGTCTTTAATTGATCCCCATTGTGTAGCCTCTCCTCTTTCTCTTCAGCAGGCTGTAGCTACGCAGAAGAATAAAGCTTGGCACCCATGATGCAACTGTAGCGTCCTTCTCTCCCAGATATTGCATAAGCAGTGCTGTCAAGCTATGAGCTTCTCATTGTTTGCATTAGAAGCTGCCAGCAAATCATGTAGAGCAGGACAAACTTCGAGGGCTCGTAGCTGGGGACCTGGGGGTATGTAGCCTAAGTCCTACCCTACCACCTGGTAAACAATTTGGGGCTTCTACGACCTATGGTTCCAGAGATACGGGACTCCTTGTGCAGCCTGTCAGAAGCTACATATAGAGCGGCCAGTTTAAATACAAGCTGGCACACTCGGTTTGCAGCAGACTGAGAGGATGAGCTCAAAGTGCCTCTCCTCATGTCTTGTCAGAGGCACTAAGCTCCATGGACAGCTTGGAGCCTTGGACCAATGGTAAAGCACCATTGAAACAAGCTGTCCAATAAAAATGCTGGAGTGGGAGGCTCGCCTCTCACTGCAGTGTCATAGAAGGGGGCGTGTGTCTAAAAGACACATGCTCCCTGCCAGCCCAGCCCTCTTAATTAGAAGGACAAAACATGGGTTTATGGGTATAAGATTTACCCACAATCCCATGTTTTTCTCACACAGTTAAGAGGGAGAATGAGAATCTTCTGCCGGTGAAAAGGTACAAGCTAAATCATATATTATTATATTATATGTTAGAACATAATAATGTATTATTTATCCATTTACCGTGAAAATACTAGTTGGAAGTTATAACTTCAGTAATTTGTTCGTTAAGCCACCTGCTTGAGTACAGCTTTTTTGAAAATATAGTAAATTACCTTAAAAACAATATATAATAATTATTTGTATATTACTAACTTATGGTAATTAACCCCTCGCCACCCATTACCAATTCTTAGATGTGAAGGCTGCATTCGTTTTCTTTTTTTAGGCTTTCTTTCTTCTGTTTCTACCTGGTGATCCAGCCAGCAAGTCTGTTGTTTTTAAATGAACAAGCTCTCCTGCAAATGGAGCAGTTAGAGCAAATGGGCAAGCCATTTACTACTGACAGGGGTTCTTCTAACGTTTGCTGCAACTGATTATAAAGGGTGAGCCGAAGTTCAGCTTCAATTTGTTTCGTATATCTAAATCTGGCTTGGTGATGTCAAACTGCAACCCTCCAGCTGTTGCATAACTACAAGCCCCATAAGGCATTGCAAGGCTGACATTTACAAGCATGACTCCAAAAGGCAGCGGAATGATGGGACTTGTAGTTCCGCAACAGCTGGAGGGTCACAGTTTGACACCCCCCCCCCCCCCGATCCCCCTCAGACTGACAAACACTACTGTCCAAAGGTGCCTCCTGTGCTCCTTCATCCAGAGTTGTGTCTCACTAATATAGGAGGTGCGTTACTGGCCAGATCACCAGGTGAGAACAGAGGGGAAAAATCTAAAAAAGAAAACTAATGCAGCCGCCACTGCACTTTAAAGCTGACGTTTAATCTGTATTTATATTGCCATTTATATTGTTGCCTGGTTCCTCCCTCCCCCTTCATCAACATGATAACAACATTTTAGAGAAAAATCTTTCTGTTTCCGTTACATAGCTTTTAGACCCAATGATGTCATCACTGGGCCTCTGTGCTACTCTATGCAGTGCAGGCAGATCGCAGCTGGTGGGAGGGGCCAGCAGGGTGCTGTTTATAGCTTCCTGAAAACATCATTGGTACTCCGCAGCCCAGATGCGAGCAATAGGCTGGCTCTTGTAAGTCTGCAGGAGTGGAGTTGGTAGAAAGGCTGCATGGGCATGCAGCAGGGCTGTGGATTAGGCTGCATTTACACTTCAGCGTTTTGAATCGCGGGCGGGGTTTGCCTCAATTCTACCCGGGATTTGAAAGCGCCGAGGTGTGAATGACAAATCACGGGACTGACATTTGAATGACACCTAAAATCGCCGGTGCGGGTCTGCTGCGAATGTCATGCGATATATCGCGCTGCAATCGCGACAACCCGCGTTGTGTAAAGCGTGTCGCCCTAAAGTAGCCTCTGAACTTTCTTTGGGCGACAAGCTTCACCCGACGGGGGTTGCCGCGATTGCAGCTCGATTTATCGCGGCAGACCCGCACCGCAAATTTAGGTGTCATTGAAATGAATGGCATCTCAAATGTGAGTCCCGCGATTTGTCATTCACACATCGGCGCTTTAAAATCGTGGGCTAGCGGCAAATCTGCCCGCCGATCAAAACGGCTGAAGTTTGACTGCAACCTAAAGGGGTACCAACAATCCTTCTGTAAGGGGGCTCCAGGCCAGCAGGGGGGCCCAGGCAGCTGGGTGAATCGGATGTGGGAAGGGAGGGTGACTGGCGAAGGGGGGGGGGGGCAATTATTAGAACTGGTCCACTGTATGGCTCTCTCTGCAGCAGCTGAAAGCTGGCTCCTTCTCCTCTCCCTCCTACCCATCCTTCTGTATGGGGGCCAGGCAGCTGGGTGAATTTGATGTGGGCATGGAGGGGTGATTGGCATGGTGGGGGGCAATTACTGGAACCAGCCCCCTGTATGGCTCTTTCTGCAGCAGCTGAAAGCTGGCTTCTTCTTTTCTCCTTCCTACCGGTCCTTCTTTACAGGGTCCAGGCCAGCAGCTGTGGGCATGGAGGGTTATTGGCATGGTGGGGGGGCAATTACTGGAACCAGCCCTCTGTATGGCTCTTTCTGCAGCAGCTGAAAGCTGGCTTCTCCTTTTCTCCTTCCTACTGGTCCTTCTGTACAGGGTCCAGGCCAGCAAGGGGCCCAGGCAGCTGGTGAATCAGTTGTGGGCAGGGAGGGTGATTGGCGCAGTGGGGGGGCAATTACTGTTACTGGTCCCCGTGTATGGCTCTCTCTGCGGCAGCTGAAAGCTGGCTTCTTCTCCTCCCTTCCTACCAGTCCTTCTGGAATGGGTTCCAGCCATCAGGGGGCCCAGCAGCTGGGTGAATTGCATGTGGGCATGGAGGGTGATTGGTGCCGGGGGTGCAATTACTGGAACCTGTCCCCTGTATGGCTCTCTCTGCAGCACCTGAAAGCTGGCTACTTCTCCTCTCCCTCCCTACCAGTCCTTCTGTATGGGGGGGCCAAGCCAGCAGGAGGCCCAGGCAGCTGGGTAAGTCAGATGGGCAGGGAGGGTTTTGGGCGCGGTGTGGGGCAATTATTGGAACTGTTCCCCTGTATGGCTTTCTCTACAGCAGCTGAAATCTGGCTTCTTCTCCTCTCCCTCCCACTGGCTTTCAGCTGCTGCAGAGGGCCATACAGGGGACT